>NC_068422.1:13187904-13272904 GCF_023373465.1 Oncorhynchus keta | reverse complement strand
AAAGGACCATAGTGTTTAGTCTGCTTCGTGTTTTTTTTCCAAGGAAAAGCTTGTGTCGTAGTATCGCGATACTGGTATCATGACAACACTATCTCTAGGTTTATCTATTTGTAGGTGAGGGATTTTATGGTGGAATGTGTGAGTATCACTGCCTTTTAGGTGGTTGTAGAATATAACAGCTCTTTTTCTGGATTTTGATAATTGGCAGGTATTTCCTAATTTTGCTCTGCATGCATTGTTTAGGATTTTGCATTGTACCTGAAGGATATTTTTGCAGAGTCTCAATCGGGTGTTTGTCCAATTTTGTGAATTCTTGGTTGGTGAGTGAACCCCAGACCTCACAACCATGGAGAGAAATGGGTTCTATTTAACCAATAAGGCCCAAGAGTGTGGTATATGGCCAATATACCATAGCTAAGTGCTATTAAGCATGACACAATGCAGAGTTCCTGGATACAGCCATATACCACTGACCCCTGAGGTGCCTTATTGCTATTATAAACAGGTTACAAATGTAATTAGAGCAGTAAAAATAAATGTTTTGTCATACTCGTGGTAGACTGTGTTATTTGCCACAGCTGGAGTTTGCCAAAAGGCACCTGAAGAGACTATGAGAAACCAAGATTGAACTCTTTGGCCTGAATGCCAAGCCTCACGTCTGGAGGAAACCTGGCACCATCCCTACAGTGAAGCATAGTAGTGGCAGCATCATGCTGTGGGGATGTTTTATCAGAGGCAGTGACTGGGAGACAAGATGGGATCGAAGGAAAGATGAACAGAGCAAAGTACAGAGATCCTTGCTGACAACCTCCTCCAGAGGGTTCAGGACCTCAGACCGGGGTGACGGTTCACCTTCAAACAGGACAACAACCGTAAGCACACAGCCAAGACAACGCAGGAGTGGCTTCAGAACAAGTCTCTGAATGTCCTTGAGTGGCCCAGGCGGAGCCTGGACTTGAACCCGATCTAACATCTCTGGAAAGACCTGAAAATAGCTGTGCAGCAACGGTCCCCATCCAACCTGACAGAGCTTGAGAGGATTTGCGGAGATGAATGGGAGAAACTCCCCAAATACAGGTGTGCTAAGCTTGTAGCGTAATACCCAAGAAGAATCGAGGCTATAAATGCTGCCAAAGGTGCTTCAGCAAAGTACTGAGTAAAGGGTCTGAATAGTTATGTAAATGTAATATTTCAGTTTTTGATTTTGTATAAATGAGCAAACATTTCTAAAAATCTGTTTTTGCTTTGTCATTATGGGGTATTGTGTGTAGATTGAGGGGGGGGGGGGGTATTAAATACATTTTAGAATAAGGCTGTAACGTAACAAAATGTGGGAAAAAAATCAAGGGTTCTGAATACTTTCCGAAGGCACTGTAGAGCATTTCTTAATAGCATGCAGTTCGTTCGGCTTCGATACCTCATGGTTGAGTATTGCTCTGTTACTATAGTGCACAGAGCCCTGTTTTTGAAAGAGAATAGGGACTTTGCTGAGTTTAAGGCTCTAGTTACTGACTGCAGTTTAACATCTGACTTGAGAACAGTTCTCTGTACATTAGCCCCAACCTAAGCAGGATGATCTTAACAGTAAAACTGTACCAGGACCAGTTGGCAAGGGCAAAAGTTACAAGCTACAAAACGGAGGTTACATTACTTGTAGTAGGAATAGGGAAGGTCACAATTCTGTTTGTACACTTGTTTACATGGATATGCTTCTCAATAAAAACGTATTTGAAACAAGCCATTACACTTTATTATTATTATTATTATTATTATTATTATTCAGGCTATTACTTATTAATCAACAAATTACGAAATTCCAGGTTTGAGAGGATCTGCGTTTTTGTATTAACACAACATTATTAATGGAGACAAAATGGTAGGCCGTCATTGTAAATAAGAATTTGTTCTTAACTGACTTGCTTGGCTAAATAAAGGTTAAATAAAATACAAATTAAAAACTGAGTCAAAATCAAGATATGCCTACCTTGTGCTTGTCTGTTGGCTTTTCTGCATATCATGTTTTTTAATACACATCCTATTTCGATGTACAAAACCCATCGGTCTCCGTTTGAATGGTTTTCTCCCACTTTTCTCGAAATATTTGCATAATGTCACACACCCTGCTGTTGCGATCATTCGATGGCATTGGCAAATGTTCTTTGAAGAGAGAACGCCGTAATGAGAGAAAGAATGTAGCGTAAGCTACTGACAATAGGCCTTTTACAAGATTACATTATGACAGGAGCGTTTGATTCTTATTAAAGAGATGGAGTCCAGACAGGCTACTTTAGGAAACTTTCTGAATGGACATAAAGGCCTACAGAGAGAATCAGCTAACTCACACGCACACCGCTGTAAAGGCACCCGTCAATCAAAGCCACCAGTGTATGTCGGACGCGAGCAAATATTTCTCCCTTAAAATGTATTTACAAACCTAGGCCTACGTTAGGCTTTCCGAAAGATAATGATTTGACAAAGTATGAAGGGACTCCTATTCTATAGTATGAAGTAGTCATGCACCGATATGACATTTTTGGCCGATACCAATATCTGATATTTTCCTTGGGGGGAAAAAACGATACTGATTTATACACAAAAGAAATGGTGGACTTTTTAAACATTCAAGTACAGCTAAATAATTAACCGCTGCGTCCGTGTGTGTGTGTTAAGGCACTGCATCTCAGTGCAAGAGGCGTCACTACAGTCCCTGGTTCGAATCCAGGCTATATCACATCCGACCGTGATTGGGAGTCCCATAGGGCGGCACACAATTGGCCCAGCGTCGTCCGGGTTTGGGCGGGCTAGGCCGTCATTTGTAAATAAGAATTTGTTTTTAACTGACTTGCCTAGTTAAATAAAGGTTACACACACTGACCAGAAAGTGTGTTCATGTTCTCAAATGCCATTGAAATGGCAGCAGTGGTTTGATGTCCAGCACATTCATGAGCATGCAATACGACTTTCCTCAGGACGAAATCCTCGACGACCCACTGTGCTGGCAGACTGAGGTTGCTCATGGGGCTGATATAGCTGGTCCAAATGTCAGTCGTGATGCTAATAGCAGCGTCGCCATTTAAAAATACAAATAAATTGTTAAACATTTTTTTAGCGGTGACGCTATTACTGTGTAACTCCGGTAGGGCAACATCTGGAAAATAGTGCACTTGGTAGTGTGTACCGGTGCTCGACCAGTCGGCAAAAGCCAACATCACCTATGACAGTGTGTCCCAGGATAAATGCGCCACTTCCCCATTCATTGAGACTCTCCATGCAGACACACTGATAGATTTTGGTTGGGGCATTTTTGTGGCTGTTTTGTTTGCGTTTGCACCTTTCAACACCCCTCATTATCACATGAATGCACACAACCACTCACTTACACTACTGATCACTGACTACACGCACCAGTTTTGATTGTATTTAGTTTACTTTAGTTAATAAATATATTTTGTTATTCCTTATCTCCACGTTGTGTCCCTTTTTTGTTGCGCGCTTCAGCCGGTTTGTGACATTGCTCACATGGTAAATGATGGTATGAAATCAACCAAAACTTGTTTCTCACAAGTGTAGTCCTTCTGTAGCTCAGTTGGTAGAGCATGGCGCTTGTAACGCCAGGGTAGTGGGTTCGATTCCCGGGACCACCCATACGTAGAATGTATGCACACATGACTGTAAGTCGCTTTGGATAAAAGCGTCAGCTAAATGGCATATATTATTATTATTATTATTATTATTAACAGGTTGTGAACTCTGCAAACAAGGGTTCCACTCCGAGAATGAGAATGGTAAATTGCTGTAATGAATACATGCGTTAATAGAAATGAATGTAACCAAATGACAGGGATTTATGGTAAATTGGCTGTTTCAGAAACGGTAGGGTGCAATATGGGCATTCATGAAAGTGCATTGCAGGCTGACACTGTATAGCCTATGCTAGTATTTTAGTTTGCCGGGATATGAGGTCGGCACTTTTTTTTTGTCTCGCCTAGGGCGTCATATTGGCCAGGACCAGCGTTTGTTAGTCTAGAAATTAAGAAAATATTTTGTATCAAATTAAACCATGCCAGGTTGGAGAGGATTTGTGCATTGTCTATTTGACACAACGTTAGCACATTATTGGCCTCAGAGCCAGAACAACCTTGTTGACTGCTGTTCAATCATTCATGAATAGTAAGACACAACCAACATTTTTTTTAAAGATCGGTTAATTTTAAGTAATGAAAATGTGCATTGTATAGAAGAATTTCCACCCATCAAAAATGTATTTTTACTGAAGTGCCATGGCCTGTAACACTCTACACTCAGGCCCATCTTGGAGATCAGCTGCTCCAGCATCCAAAGGACAGTTGGAAAGAGAAGATGTAGAATATTTCATAGACTGTTAGCAAAATCTTCATGGAGGGGGAGTTGTAGTAATATTTAATATATATAATTTAAACAGTTTTGATGGTTATTTTATTTTCATTAGTCTTCATCCATAACAGTCAATTCAACTACTGCCACAGCCCTAATGGCTCCCTGATACGTACTACACACAAATGCATAATTATGAATGTCATTCTCCTGATGTTTCACATCACAGTGCTGCATAGTAGAGTTCAGTGCTTTACAATACAGTAGAGTTCAGTTAAGTAGAGTACAGTACAATATACTCTACTTTTCTTTACTCTACACTACTGGGCCATACTCACTGTGCTATCCAAACTTTGTCCACTCCGGTCCATCTAGTAGATACCATAGACTTCCAGTCATTGTGCTAATGCTAGTAGCAGGGGACCCAACTGTGGTTTGTGACTACTATAAATTCCCATTGTAGCCAATTCAGTTGCAATAATTCCTTTTTACAGATTTTTTTGGTAATTCCGTTACCAATTTCTCCAGCAGGTATATTTCACTGGTCACCCCCAAAGCCAATTCCTCCTTTGGCTGCCTTTCCTTCCAGTTCTCTGCTGCCAATGACTGGAACTAATTGCAAAAATCACTGAAGCTGGAGACTCATATCTCCCTCACTAACTTTAAGCACCAGCTTATGCATCAATGCACCTTTACATAGCTCATCTGTAAATTTCCCATCCAACTACCTCATCCCCATACTGTTATTTATTTATTTTTGCTCCTTTGCACCCCAGTATCTCTACTTGCACACTCATCTTCTGCACATCTGTCACTCCAGTGTTTTGCTACATTTGAATTATTTTGCCACTATGGCCTATTTATTGCCTTATTAACTCCCTTATCTTACCTCATTTGCACACAATGTTATATATATATTTTTTTACTACTGTATTATTCACTATGTTTGTTTATTCCATGTGTAATTCTGTGTTGTTTGTGTCGCACTGTTTTGCTTTATCTTGGCCAGGTCGCAGTTGTAAATGAGAACTTGTTCTCAACTTGCCTACCTGGTGAAAAAAATAATAATAATTGTATATATATATATATATAAGGCCTGGTGGTGGTATGTAGGACTGGTCTGGCCTTGAGAAAGTGGACCTGAAGACACTTACCCCTGTCTGTCTTAACCACCTGGACCTGAAGACACTTACCCCTGTCTGTCTTAACCACCTGCTACTGAAGGCTAGACTCAGACAAGACTGGGGTGGGTCAGCTGTTGGTCTCTGTGTGACTGATAAATGTTTGGTATGTTCTAGTGTTTGGGTTAGGCTAGCATAGTAGCCGGCCTCTGCCCAGTACCCTGCCCTGAACGTTAGTCACTAGCCGGCTACCACCCAGTTACTCTACCATGCACCTCAGGCTGCTGCCCTATGTATACTGAACAGAAACATGCAACAATTTGTATGATTTTACTGAGTTACAGTTCATGTCATAAATTCATGAATTCATTGGGCCCTAACCTATGGATTTCACATGAAAGGGTAGGGGCGCAGCCATGGCTGGACCTGGGAGGCCATAGGCCCACACACTGGGGAGTCAGGCCCAGCTAGTCAAGTTTTTCCCCACAAAAGGGCTTTATTACAGATGGAAATACTCCCCAATTCCATCAGCTGTCCGGGTGCCTGGTCTCAGACGATCTCGCAGGTGAAGAAGCCGGATGTACAGGTCCTGGGCGGGCGTGGTAACACGTGGTCTGTGGTTGTGACGCCGGTTGGACGTACTGCCATATTCTCTAAAACCACGTTGTATGTGGGGTAGAGGTCGACCGATTAATCGGCATTGGCCGATTTCAAGTTTTATTCTCTGGCAACAGCTCTAGTGGATATTCCTGCAGGCAGCATTTCAGTTGCAAGGTCCCTTTAACTATCCCTTCTTTCTTTTCTCTCCAAAACTCTTGAACGTGCCGTCCTTGGCCAGCTCTCCCGCTATCTCTCTCAGAATGACCTTCTTGATCCAAATCAGTCAGGTTTCAAGACTAGTCATTCAACTGAGACTGCTCTTCTCTGTATCACGGAGGCGCTCCGCACTGCTAAAGCTAACTCTCTCTCCTCTGCTCTCATCCTTCTAGACCTATCGGCTGCCTTCGATACTGTGAACCATCAGATCCTCCTCTCCACCCTCTCCGAGTTGGGCATCTCCGGCGCGGCCCACGCTTGGATTGCGTCCTACCTGACAGGTCGCTCCTACCAGGTGGCGTGGCGAGAATCTGTCTCCTCACCACGCGCTCTCACCACTGGTGTCCCCCAGGGCTCTGTTCTAGGCCCTCTCCTATTCTCGCTATACACCAAGTCACTTGACTCTGTCATAACCTCACATGGTCTCTCCTATCATTGCTATGCAGACGACACACAATTAATCTTCTCCTTTCCCCCTTCTGATGACCAGGTGGCGAATCGCATCTCTGTATGTCTGGCAGACATATCAGTGTGGATGACGGATCACCACCTCAAGCTGAACCTCGGCAAGACGGAGCTGCTCTTCCTCCCGGGGAAGGACTGCCCGTTCCATGATCTCGCCATCACGGTTGACAACTCCATTGTGTCCTCCTCCCAGAGCGCTAAGAACCTTGGCGTGATCCTGGACAACACCCTGTCGTTCTCAACTAACATCAAGGCGGTGGCCCGTTCCTGTAGGTTCATGCTCTACAACATCCGCAGAGTACGACCCTGCCTCACACAGGAAGCGGCGCAGGTCCTAATCCAGGCACTTGTCATCTCCCGTCTGGATTACTGCAACTCGCTGTTGGCTGGGCTCCCTGCCTGTGCCATTAAACCCCTACAACTCATCCAGAACGCCGCAGCCCGTCTGGTGTTCAACCTTCCCAAGTTCTCTCACGTCACCCCGCTCCTCCGCTCTCTCCACTGGCTTCCAGTTGAAGCTCGCATCCGCTACAAGACCATGGTGCTTGCCTACGGAGCTGTGAGGGGAACGGCACCTCAGTACCTCCAGGCTCTGATCAGGCCCTACACCCAAACAAGGGCACTGCGTTCATCCACCTCTGGCCTGCTGGCCTCCCTACCACTGAGGAAGTACAGTTCCCGCTCAGCCCAGTCAAAACTGTTCGCTGCTCTGGCCCCCCCAATGGTGGAACAAACTCCCTCACGACGCCTGGACAGCGGAGTCAATCACCACCTTCCGGAGACACCTGAAACCCCACCTCTTTAAGGAATACCTAGGATAGGATAAGTAATCCTTCTCACCCCCCTAAAAGATTGAGATGCACTATTGTAAAGTGGCTGTTCCACTGGATGTCATAAGGTGAATGCACCAATTTGTAAGTCGCTCTGGATAAGAGCGTCTGCTTAAATGACTTAAATGTTAAATGTTAACTTGAGACATTTTGGCGTTGTCACAAAACGGCACATTTTAGAGTCCACAACACAAGGTGCACCTGTGTAATGATCTTGTTTAATCAGCTTCTTGATATGCCACACCTGTCAGGTGGATGGATTATCTTGTAAAAGGAGAAATGCTCACTAGCAGGGATGTAAACAAATGTGTGCACAGAATGTGAGAGAATAAGCTTTTTGTGCATATGGAACATTTCTGGGATCTTTTATTTTAGCTCATGAAACATGAAACATTGGGTTTATATTTTCGTTCAGTGTGTAATAATAAACGTTTTGTTTTCGAAATGATAGTTTCCGGATTCGATCATATTAATGACCAACGGCTCGTATTTCTGTGTGTTATGTTTACTGAGGAGTGGCTTCTGTCTGGCCACTACCATAAAGGCCTGATTATTGGAGTGCTGCATAGATGGTTGTCCTTCTGGAAGGTTCTCCATCTCTACAGAGGAACTCTAGAGCTCTGTCAGTGACTATCGGGTTCTTGGTGACCTCCCTGACCAAGGCCCTTCTCCCTCAATTGCTCAGTTTGGCCAGGTGGCCAGCTCTAGGAAGAGTCTTTGTGGTTCCAAACTTCTTCCGTTTAAGAATGATGGAGACCACTGTGTTCTTGGGGACCTTCAATAACATCTTCTAAATATGTGAATGTGACCAATAAAAGGTGATTTAGTACAGTGTGCTGTATTTTTACAACCTTTTTCTTTTTGCTCAGAACTGAGGGTAGGCCTACCCAGCGGAGATTATATGTAAGCTGCAAAATGTAGCAATGTGTCTTGTAAAATACTGACTGATGAACGCAGAGTTGAATACTGACGATCAATATTGATTTTTAAGCATACCTGGCTGAGAAAGCTATCAGTAGAATATCAATTGTTCTGTCCTGCGGTTGCCTCATTTCAATCTATGGGCCTCTTATCAAGGTGATCATATCAGTTAAGTGAAAAAATGTGATTTGTTTTTGTGGTTTCCTCATAGCACCCGCACCAAAACAAATGTTATTTGTCACATGCGCCGAATACAACCTTGAAATGCTTGCTCACAAACTCTTCCCAATGATGCAGATAAAAAATAGTAACACAAGGAATTAAATAAAATACACAATGGCACTATATACAAGGAGTACCAGTACCAGATCAATGTGCAGAGATGTGAGGTATTTGAGGTAGATATGTACATGAAAGCAGTGTAGAGTGACTAGGCATCAGTATAGTTGAGGTATTTGAGGTAGATAGTTGAAGTCAGAAGTTTAATAAACACTTAGGTTGGAGTCATTAGACCTTGTTTTTCAACCACTCCACACATTTCTTGTTAGCAACTATAGTTTTGGCAAGTCGGTTAGGACATCTACTTTGTGCATGACACAAGTAATTTTTCCAATTCACTGTATCACAGTTCCAGTGGATCAGTTGTTAACATACACGAAGTTGACTGCATTTAAGCAGTTTGGAAAATGCCAGATGATGATGTCATGACTTCAGAAGCTTATTGACATAATTTGAGTCAATTGGAGGTGTACATGTGGATGTATTTCAAGGCCTACCTTCAAACTTCCGTGCCTGTTTGCTTGACATTATGGGAAAATCAAAAGAAATCAACCAAGACCTCAGAATAAAATTGTATACTATCCACAAGTCTGGTTCAACCTTTGGTAGCAATTTCCAAACACTTGAAGGTGCCACGTTCATCTGTACAAACAATTGTACGCAAGTATAAACACCATAGGACCACGCAGCCTTCATACCGCTCAGGAAGGAGACTCCTAAAGACTAATGTACTTTGGTGCAAAAAGTGCAACTCAATCCCAGAACAACAGCAAAGGACCTTGTGAAGATGCTGGAGGAAAAGGGTACAAAAGTGTCTATATCCACAGTAATTTAAGCCCTATATCTACAAAACCTGAAAGCCCGCACAGCAAGGAAGAAGCCACTGCTCCAAAATCGCCATTAAAAAATCCAGAATACGGTTTGCAACTGCACATGGGATTGTACTTTTTGGAGAAATTTTCTCTGGTCTGATGAAACAAAAATAGAACTGTTTGGCCATAATGACCATCATTATGTTTGGAGGGAAAAGGGGGAGGCTTGCGAGTCGAAAAACTCCATCCCAACTGTGAAGCACAGGGGTGGCAGCATGTTGTGGGGGTGCTTTGCTGCAGGAGGGACTGGTGCACTTCACAAAATAGATACCATCATGAGGTAAGATAATTATGTGGATATATTGATGCAACATCTCAAGACATCAGTCAGGAAGTTAAAGCTTGGTTGCAAATGGGTCTTCCAAATGGACAATGACCGCAAGCATACTTCCAAAGTTGTGGCAAAATGCCTTTAAGGACAACAAAGTCAAGGTATTGGAGTGGCCATCACAAAGCCCTGACCTCAATCCTATAGAACATTTGTGGGCAGAACTCAAAAAGCTTGTGCGAGCAAGGAGGCCTACAAACCTGACCCAGTTACATCGGCTCTGTCAGGAGAAATGGGCCAAAATTCACCCAACTTATTGTGGGAAGCTTGTGGAAGGCTACCCAAAACGTTTGACCCAAGTTAAACAATTTAAAGGCAATGCTACCAAATACTAATTGAGTGTATGTAAACTTCTGACCCACTGGGAATGTGATGAAGGAAATAAAAGCTGACGTAAGTCATAGTCTCTACTATTATTCTGACATGTCACATTCTTAAAATAAAGTGGTGATCCTAATTGATCTAAGACAGATAATTTTTACTAGGATTAAATGTCAGGAATTCTGAAAAACTGAGTTTGTATGTAAACTTCCGATTTCAACTGTATACATGAAGGCAGTGTAAAGTGACTAGGCATCAGGATAGATGAGGTATTTCAGGTAGATATGTACATGAAGGCAGGGTAAAGTGACTAGGCATCAGGATAGATGGGGTATTTCAGGTAGATATGTACATGAAGGCAGGGTAAAGTGACTAGGCATCAGGATAGATGAGGTATTTCAGGTAGATATGTACATGAAGGCAGGGTAAAGTGACATCAGGATAGATGAGGTATTTCAGGTAGATATGTACATGAAGGCAGGGTAAAGTGACTAGGCATCAGGATAGATGAGGTATTTCAGGTAGATATGTACATGAAGGCAGGGTAAAGTGACATCAGGATAGATGAGGTATTTGAGGTAGATATGTACATGAAGGCAGGGTAAAGTGACATCAGGATAGGTGGTGCTCAGGCTTTCACTCATGTGGTTTGTAGTTTCCTGAACTGGGTGACATTCTGTTTGTGCTCCAACCAACCCCTTGTTGTCTCACCAAGGCAACAATGTACCTTACTGATGGTGTTGAATGCTGTTCAAGCCATGTGGTTGGAACCCAGGCTAGTGCAGTGGTGACCCTGACCCTGTTGTGCTGCACTGTGGAATCTAGTATGTCTGGAATGGCCTCATTGCATTGACAGTATTTACACATTCATGCTATCCATCACTATAGTCCTAATCAGGAGCTGTCAAACCTAATCTATCGCCTGTTGTGTTTTCTCATCCACAGAGCAGAGAAAACAGAAGTTCTCAGCGATGACCTTCTACAGGTAAATAAATCATTACCTAGGCTACATTTTCTCATTTACTTTACCACAGGGTTCCCCAACTGGCGGCCTGTGGGTGATTTTTATTTGGCACCCCATGTTTTCTGGAAATCTGTTCCAAAGTATTCCCACGCGTAATAAAGGGAGACGGTATACACTGAGTGGACAAAACATTAGGAACACCTTCCTAATATTGAGTTGCACCCCTTTTGCCCTCAACAGCCTCAATTTGTCGGGTCATGGTACAAAGTGTGGAAAGCGTTCCACAGGGATTCTGGCCCATGTTGACTCCAATGCTTCTCAGTTGTCAAGTTGGCTGGATGTCCTTTTGGGTGGTGGACCATTCTTGATACACACGGGAGGGAAACTGTTGAGAGTGAAAACCCCAGCAGCGTTGCAGTTTTTGACACACACCAGTGCGCCTGGCATCTACTACCATACCCTGTTCAAAGGCACTTCAATCTGTTGTCGTGCCAATTCACCCTCTGAATGGCACACACACACAATCCATGTCTCAAGGCTTAAAAATCCTTCTTTAACCTGTTTCCTCCCCTTCATCTACATTGATTGATTGAAGTGGATTGAACAATTGACATCAATAATGGATCATAGGTCAGTCTGTCATCCATAGAGCAGGTGTTCCTCATGTTTTGTTCACTCAGTGTATATAATTGTATACAAATGTAAGCAAAGTTTGAAATTGTTTTATTCAAATATTTTTTCTGTTTGGGCTTCTTGCGTTCAATTTGCAGTCTACAAATTATTTGTAATTATGTTCCATCCCCCTGACCATCCGCTCAAGTAAAAAAAAAAAACAGCCCGCAGCTAAATCTGGTTGTTGATCCCTGCTCTACCAACTCATTACATACTGTACCACAATCAATGGAACTGCAGAATCAGCATTGTGAATACAACAGGCTAAGCAGAGCCACAGATATTGTCAGGTTCTTCCATATATTGGTAACCAAACAAATTGTAACCACGTTCTGCCAGGAATTCTGATAATCCTTGGTACTAGTGGTGAAAATATGATGACAGTGTGTATATTCTATTCAATTCAGTTTGATACTCTGGGTTCCTCCAGTGCTATTCTCAGTCTGGTTCCCAGGGAAATAGGCAACCCGTTGAGTTTAGAGACAGCAGGTGGAGTTCCTCAGAATTCCGGTTGCTCAGGGAAGACATTCTACACACTCAAAACACATTATTTCTGTCATTATGGAATGTTATTTTGTTTTTCTCTGCCCCACTTGAAGTCAGAGAGGGCGTGTGTGTACACAAACGACGCTACTGAAGAGACAGTCTCCTGCTGTTGCTTCAAGACCTTTTTCTCTTAGTCACATTCGATAAATAGCATGTGGTTGACTGAAGAGAAAAGTATACTGGAAGGAAACGGTCATGGGACCCACACACAGCACTTTGCACGACCGTGTTCTATTTAGATGCATTGTGAGACGTTGTCATGAAAGGAGGGAGTGTCTGTCCAACACAGCTTAGGAATAGCTGCTACTGAGGTGAGGACACTTTATAGTAGCTGACAGTTGACTCTGTTTTGCGTGAGACTTTCCTTTATCAACCTTCCATGGCCCACTGGGATTTTAGACTCCTCTGTCTTCCAAATATCTCTCATGCTGCCATGTCAGTCTGAGAACTCACTGTTGGATCACTCTGCTGTCCATGGAAGCACTGGAGGCAGGTGCTCTATCACCACGGATCAGTTTTTTGCTTCAGCCAACTCCTGTCTCTAGTGCTTGTTGTTATGCCTTCCATGTTTCCTGCTGTGAATGAATGGCATGCATAAGAGGCCTTTTAAAGTGGTCAACAGCGCAAACAGATGAGGCATCCATGCCAGTGTCTTATTCTTAGTCCCATCTGCCTGCCATCACAACACCTGGTCCTCCATGGTGGATTCATGGCATCCCATAATTCCTCTGCTAGCCCAGCTGTCCATATAGCCACATAGCTCAGCTTCCACAGGGGCACCATTTATATCCCAGGCTGCCTGAGGCCACAAAACCCTGCATACACTACATACCAAAAGTATGTGGACACCTTCTTGTCACACATCTCATTCCAAAATCATGGGCATTAAATATGGAGTTGGTCCTCCTTTGCTGCTATAACAGCCTCCACTCTTCTGGGAAGGCTTTCCACTAGATGTTGACGCATTGCTGCGGAGACCTGCTCCATTCAACCACAAAATCAAATCATCAAATCAAATTCTATTTGTCACATACACATGGTTAGCAGATGTTAATGCGAGTGTAGCGAAATGCTTGTGCTTCTAGTTCCGACAATGCAGTGATAACCAACAAGTAATCTAACTAACAATTCCAAAACTACTGTCTTATACACAGTGTAAGGGGATAAAGAATATGTACATAAGGATATATGAATGAGTGATGGTACAGAGCAGCATACAGTAGATGGTATCGAGTACAGTATATACATATGAGATGAGTATGTAGACAAAGTAAACAAAGTGGCATAGTTAAAGTGGCTAGTGATACATGTATTACATAAGGATGCAGTCGATGATGTAGAGTACAGTATATACGTATGCATATGAGATGAATAATGTAGGGTAAGTAACATTATATAAGGTAGCAT
This sequence comes from Oncorhynchus keta, assembly GCF_023373465.1. Classification (NCBI taxonomy): domain Eukaryota; kingdom Metazoa; phylum Chordata; class Actinopteri; order Salmoniformes; family Salmonidae; genus Oncorhynchus; species Oncorhynchus keta. The sequence goes on along the minus strand of NC_068422.1, from coordinate 13,259,009 downwards.
TGTTTAAAGTGGCTAGTGATATATTTACATCATTTCCCATCAATTCCCCATTATTAAAGTGGCTGGAGTTAGGTCAGTGTCAATGACAGTGTTGGCAGCAGCCACTCAATGTTAGTGGTGGCTGTTTAACAGTCTGATGGCCTTGAGATAGAAGCTGTTTTTCAGTCTCTCGGTCCCAGCTTTGATGCACCTGTACTGACCTCGCCTTCTGGATGATAGCGGGGTGAACAGGCAGTGGTTCGGGTGGTTGATGTCCTTGATGATCTTTATGGCCTTCCTGTAACATCGGGTGGTGTAGGTGTCCTGGAGGGCAGGTAGTTTGCCCCGGTGATGCGTTGTGCAGACCTCACTACCCTCTGGAGAGCCTTACGGTTGAGGGCGGAGCAGTTGCCGTACCAGGCGGTGATACAGCCCGCCAGGATGCTCTCGATTGTGCATCTGTAGAAGTTTGTGAGTGCTTTTGGTGACAAGCCGAATTTCTTCAGCCTCCTGAGGTTGAAGAGGCGCTGCTGCGCCTTCTTCACTACGCTGTCAGTGTGAGTGGACCAATTCAGTTTGTCTGTGATGTGTATGCCGAGAAACTTAAAACTTGCTACCCTCTCCACTACTGTTCCATCAATGTGGATAGGGGGGTGTTCCCTCTGCTGTTTCCTGAAGTCCACAATCATCTCCTTAGTTTTGTTGACGTTGAGTGTGAGGTTATTTTCCTGACACCACACTCCGAGGGCCCTCACCTCCTCCCTGTAGGGCGCCTCGTCGTTGTTGGTAATCAAGCCTACCACATGTTCTGTTGGTAATCAAGCGTTAGTGAGTACGGGCAATTAGGCCTGGTTCGTAGTCTGCCTTACAATTCATCCTAAAGGTGTTCTATAGGGTAGAGGTCAGGGCTCTGCAGGCCAGTCAAGTTATTCCACACCGATCTCGACAAACCATTTCTATATGGACCTCGCTTTGTGCACAGGGGCATTGTCATGATGAAACAGGAAAGGGCCTTCCTTAAACTGTTGCCACAAAGTTGGAAGCACAGAATCTTCTAGAATGTCATTGTATCCTGTAGCGTTAACATTTCCCTTCACTGGAACTAAGGAGCCTTGCCCAAACCATGAAAAACAGCCCCAGACCATTATTCTTCCACCAAACTTTACAGTTGGTGCTATGCATTGGGGCAGGTAGTGTTCTCCTGGTATCCCCGAAACCTAGATTCGTCCGTCGGACTGCCAGATGGTGAAGCGCGATTCATCACTCCAGAGAACGCGTTTCCACTGCTCCAGAGTCCAATGGCATTGCGCATGGTGATCTTAAGCTTGGGTGCGGCTGCTCGGTCACGGAAACCCATTTCATGAAGCTCCTGGCAAACAGTTATTGTGCTGATGTTGCTTCCAGAGGCAGTTTAACTCTGTAGTGGGCGGTCCTGTTCTGTCACCTTATGTGGCCTACAACTGTGCTGTTGATGCTCCTAGATGTTTCCACTTCTCAGTAACAATACTTACAGTTGACCGGGACAGATCTAGCAGGGCAGAAATTTGACTTGTTGGAAAGGTGGCATCCTATGGCGGTGCCACGTTGAAAGCCACTGAGCTCTTCAGTACAGGCCATTCTAATGCCAATGTTTGTCTATGGAGATTGCATGGCTGTGTGCTCAATTTTATACACCTGTCAGCAACGGGTGTGGCTGAAATAGCCAAATCCATAATTTGAAAGGATGTCTACATACTTTTGTGTATATATAGTGTAGTTCTCACGCACTCCAGAGAAAGTTTACTGTAATTTGTTCAATGGCTCTGTGTGATGATGGCTCTGGCATGTTGTAATCTATAATGGGGAGTCTTCCTGAGCTCTTTCCAGTCCGGATTCTGCTTTAGCCAATTATAGCTGTCTCCTTTACTCTGTCAGGAACGAGAAACCAACCTGGTTACCAAGCAAGCTTAGACTGACTTCAAAACAACAATAAATGATATTCACAACAGCGGAATTATGGGTACTAGTGTTGTCTAGGAATCCAACCCTCTTCTATGTTGTTTACTGCTGTTTGTGTTTAGACACAGACACGCTCTCACACCCTTTCTCTGGCTAGCCGTGCCGTGTGCTTGTCTGGACATCTTATCAGTCCTGGCACAAACACACTGGTCAGTCACATTACAGTGGGGATTCCCTGCTCAGTGGATGTGTCATAGACCAAACTAGGCTCTGAGCTGATCAGTTGGTCAGACAGAAGTTGTTGTAATCTTTCAGATCCTTCTGGTCTGTTTGTTTGTCTGTTTAGTCCTTTGTCTTCAGTCTCTTTTGATGTCTCTCTCTGTGGGATGTCACTGTCTGGGAAGTCTGTCTGTGTGGGAGGTCAGTCTCTGTGTATGATGTTGGGGTGAGTGTGTTATGTCTGCGTGTAAGAATGTGATGGTAAAGAGAAAGCGACAGTGGCACCCCTGGCGCCATGTAATCAAAAACACACACACATCCCCAGGATCTCCTCCCGTAGAGAAGAATGAGGTAGAACTCCAGTCAGAGGAATCCCCTGTTCCTGTGCCATGTGCTAACAGGGCCCAGCCCGAACACACAGCGTTCCCCGTTCCTGTGGAGGAGGCTGGATACCCCCTCCACACTGTCTGACCCAAGAGAGAGTGGGAGAGCGGTAGAGAGAGCGGTGTGGAGGAATCAGCCGTTGGAATACTTGAGTTCGAGTTCTGTTTCAGTAACACAATTGTCATGGTTTCTGTTGATCTGTTCTGACAGTCTGTCCATCTGTCTGTCTGTCCTATTCCCAAAGGCATTGTACTGAGCTGTCAATTTCTCCTCCCTCCCCCTCTAGTTTTCTGTGCAGGTGCATTTAGTATTACATCCTTGCTTATTTTTAAAACAGACACTCTATGTTCCAGACTGGGCATGATCTGTACAACAGACACTCCATGTTCCAGACTGGGCATGTTCTGTACAACAGACACTCCATGTTCCAGACTGGGCATGTTCTGTACAACAAGACACTCCATGTTCCAGACTGGGCATGTTCTGTACACCAGACACTCCATGTTCCAGACTGGGCATGTTCTGTACAACAAGACACTCCATGTTCCAGACTGGGCATGTTCTGTACACCAGACACTCCATGTTCCAGACTGGGCATGTTCTGTACAACAAGACACTCCATGTTCCAGACTGGGCATGTTCTGTACAACAAGACACTCCATGTTCCAGACTGGGCATGTTCTGTACACCAGACACTCCATGTTCCAGACTGGGCATGTTCTGTACACCAGACACTCCATGTTCCAGACTGGGCATGTTCTGTACAACAGACACTCCATGTTCCAGACTGGGCATGTTCTGTACAACAGACACTCCATGTTCCAGACTGGCAACAAATAGCATAACAATGGTCTAAAGAACTGTTTGAAAAATACATTTCTATGTAGTTTGTTAGACAGATTGCAGACAACACTTTGGAAGTTGCCATACAGTTTCACCATCTGACAGCTGTACAAGGCTGTGGCCTTGTTCCTCTGCAGTATTAAGTCGTTTTCTGCCCTGGCTTCAGAGTGCTGTGAAATCACAATTGTAGAGCATTCATCTGCTCTTTTAATGCTCCAAACAGCAGTAACAGCCCAGCAACAGTCTCCATGAAGACGCTTCCAATGAGTCATCCGTTGCATAGAAAACGTTCCTATGTTGTCCAGCTGGGAGAGGCCGGTAATCATTCATGCCTGACCTTTGACCTCCATGTAGCTGACTGGACTTCAATGAAGCAGCCGTCAACAGGCAGGGATGAGGGAGATTAGAGGAATATAGTTACATGTCAACACCATTCATTCTACTGGACAGAGTTGTCAGAGGACCAAAAGGGCTGAGAAAGATGGATCAGTGCAGTTCTAAACTACAGGCATAACCCTTCAACTCAGTGTCCCTGTCCCTAGGAACTGTCTACATCTTCTGCGCCACAAAGCTCCTCCACCAACATTTGTTTTTATAAACAGAGTTGAGTTCCCTTTCTTACTGTGACAAAGTAGTGCGGAACATATTGGATTCCTAACCTTGTTATGAAACACAAGACGATGCATTTAATCATTCAACATACGGGTTTTATGAAAATCGTTTCCCGTGTCTATAGCCTGTAGCTGCTTTACCACCGAGCTGTATACTACATTGACTTGTTAATTGTTTACTCCATGTGTAACTCTGTGTTGTCTGTTCACACTGCTATGCTTTATCTTGGCCAGGTCGCAGTTGCAAATGAGAACTTGTTCTCAACTAGCCTACCTGGTTAAATAAAGGTGAAATAAAAAATAAAATACATCACAGTAAAGATCTGTCTGTATGTAAGTGGTCGTTTGTCGTGCACAGATTGAGCGGCGCATGGAGATGGTACGTGTGGTCTCCCACAACACACACAAGAGGATGGTCACGTGTCTGCAGGGCCACATTGGCACCGACGCAGAGAAGAGACATGTAAGTACAGGTATCATTAACATTATTCCTGACCAAATTGTCTGAATCACTAGATCAAAGATAAGAATATATTTAGGATTTATTTCCCATTAACTCTTCACCTACCTGATTAACACTAGATTAGCCTACCCCCTTGAAAATAATGTTATATATCAGCAATTTGTGTTTTTTTTGTTTACCTCATGATCCAACATGTACAATTGTGTCAATGCCAGTCCGTACCACGCCTATACACAGGAAATGGTCAGGTAAAAAGACACATGTTTACTTTCTCATAGCTACAGTTCTAGCTCTGCTCAACCCTCCTTCCATGTATTTCAGTACAGCTTTATGGGAATAGAAAGGAATGATGAGACATCATACAGTGTCTAGTTGTTACAGTATGTCAAATTAGCTCTTAATATCACAATAACTGTAACATCCTCATTATTTCTACCGTTCTATATTGTCCAACTTAATGAAAAGGGACTTTCCATTGATAAACCCTCAAAAGGAAAGCACTAGAAACATCTTGTTGGTGCCTCCGTTGGTATCTAATAAATGTATACATATCTCTTTTCCCTTTCTACAAACACACCTCACAGAAAAAGCTTCCTCTGACAGCGCTGTCTCAAGCCATGGTGGACGGAGGCAGTCAGCTGGGAGAGGAGTCTCTGATTGGGTGAGTGAGGGTGAATTGACAGGTTAGACAACCAATCGTCTATCTGACACTGGTTATATGGAACAGATGAACCCAAGAGAGATGGAGAATATGTGGCTAACAAACTGACCCAATTATTATCAGCGGTCTTTTCAGTCATTTCTTGTTTTTGTGGAGGATCAGGAAGTGTCTAGAGTGGATGTTTATCCACATAATGAGGATGTTTGCCAGACTGATTCTCCATTTAACAGAACGAGCTACATTGTTGCCTTGTTCGCATAGTAAGACAGTGACAGAAACAGACAGGCATTCAGACTAGAGGATGTAGAAACTACCCAGAGATTTACTGTTACTGTCTGCTTTTAGGAGGAAGTGAATCTCTCATTTGACAACTTGCCAAAGTTTAATATGATGTATTTGTGGATGCAGAATGATGGATTTGGAAGGTATTGTCAAAGGTGATGAATGTGACATGTACAGTACTAGTCAAAAGTTTGGACAGGCACTATTTTCTACATTGTAGAATAATAGTAGTAACCAAAAAAGTGTTAAACAAATCCAAATATATTTGAGATTCTTCAAAATAGCCACACCTTGATGACAGCTTTGCACACTCTTGGCATTCTCTCAACCAGCATCATGAGGTGGTCACCTGGAATGCATTTCAATTAACTGGTGTGCCTTGTTTGAAAGTTAATTTGTGGATTTTCTTTCCTTAATGCGTTTGAGCCAATCAGTTGTGTTGTGACAAGGTAGGGGTGGTATACACAAGAGCTACGATTAAACTGGGTCTCATGAGGACTGCCACAGGAAAGGAAGACCCAGAGCTGCAGAGGATAAGTTCATTAGTTACCAGCCTCAGAAAATGCAGCACAAATAATTGCTTCACGGAGTTCAAGTAACAGATACATCTCAACATCAACTTTTCAGAGGAGACTGCGTGAATCAGGCCTTCATGGTCAAATTGCTGCAAAGAAACCACTACTAAAATACACCAATAATAAGAAGAAAGAAGAGACTTGCTTGGGCCAAGAAACACGAGCAATGGACATTAGACTGGTGGACATCTGTCCTTTGGTCTGATGAGTCAAAATATGAGATTTTTGGTTCCAACTGCCGTGTCTTTTGAGACACAGAGTAGGTGAACGGATCATCTCCACATGTGTAGTTCCCACCGTGAAGCATGGAGGAGGAGTTGTGATGGTGTCGGGGTGCTTTGCTGGTGACGCTGTCTGTGATTTATTTAGAATTCAAGACATACTTTCTGCAGTGATATGTCTTCCCATCTGGTTTGCACTTAGTGGGACTATCATTTGTTTTTCAACAGGACAATGACCCAACACACCACCAGGCTGTGTAAAGGCTATTTGACCAAGACTGAGAGTGATTGAGTGTTGCAGCAGATGTCCTGTTCTCTACAATCACCCGACGTCAACCCAATTGAGATGGTTTGGGATGAATTGGACCGCAGAGTGAAGGAAAGGCAGGCAACAAGTGTTCAGCATATGTGGGAATTCCTTCAAGACTGTTGGAAAAGCATTACAGGTGAAGCTGGTTGAGAGAATACCAAGAGTGTGCAGAGCTGTCATTAATGCAAAGGGCGGCTACTTTGAAGAATCAAAAATCTATTTTGATTTGTTTAGCACTTTTATTTTGTTTACTACATGATTCCATACGTGTTATTTCATAGTGTTGATGTCTTCACTATTATTTTACAATATAGAAAAGAGTAAAAAATAGAGAAAACAGTGAAAAAGTAGGTGTATCCAAACTTTTGACTGGTACTGTAGATGACCCCAATGGCTCTTCCTGTGGCATCTGAATAACCTTTGACCTGTGTGTGTGTCTCCTGACAGGAAAATGATGGAGGTGTGTGGGGAGGCAGAGAACAGGCTGGCGTCAGAGCTGCTGCAGCATGAGGTTCAGATAGAGAAAGACGTGCTAGACCCCCTAAACCAGCTAGCAGAGGTGAGGAGGAGATATTGAGTGCCTTATTCTATCCAAACCTGTATAAAGAGTATACAATATTTAGTCAAAACCATTCTAACTCCATCATAAATAATTGAGTCAATATTCAGTGTGTATTTGGAAAAGTGCCATACGTACTTAACAGACGTGAACATCCATATTCTCAGGTGGACATTCCCAACATCCTCAAACAGAGGAAGCAGCTAGCCAGGCTAGTTCTTGACTATGATTCTGCCAGAGGGAGGTGAGCCTGTGTACATGTATAAACTTTATTAACATTTAGAATGTGCTAGAACATGTTTTAAAGTTTCTAACAACGTTCTAAGCTGATCACCCTTCCAGGTGGTTGCAGGCAACCAAGTCGATAATCTCAGGAACAAACACTCAAGCACTGACGGCCAAGGCAGACCTGCTCAAAGAGGAGGTGGATGAAGCTATGAATAAAATGGAACTGTGCAAGGTAAGGCCTTAAATGGATAAATCACCCCACAGTTAAGTTTGACTGACGTTCTGCTATATGAATTAGGATAAATCACAGGCCTCAATCCCAGATGAATGGTAGTTGCTCACATGAGAAGAAGAGGAAGTGACACTATGGAAACTTTTGACAGAAGAAGGTAAGGACAGAAATGGACATTCCATGCCCAGTACCGTTATGGCTGTTTGATGTAGGAAGAAGGAATGCCCAGTCAGCTGTGTGTGCGTGCCTCTCTCTCTGAGAGTATTGTGTGTATTGAGTTAGTTTGAGTTAGTGGTGTGTGTCAGGTCTTCTGTCCAGGAAGCTACATGATTCAGTGTTTTCCTTCCTCTGCGCTCCAGGCCTGTTCAGCCCTGCTCTACACTGCTACTATACCCTGGCCCTGTCAACAGCAGACAGATTTATGAGTCACTGTGGAAGGCCTAATGACCCTACCCAGCACTAACACTAACATAGCTGCAACCTGAAATACATTGATTGGATTGTGAGACCAGAGAGGTGGATGGGTTTAGGTCGATATAAAACAGGCAGGAATTTGCCTTTTATAGTGAAATTACTGTTGATGGATCACATGTTTAAGTCCTGAGAGTTGGTCCTTCTCTGTCATCTGCTTCTAATGATCTCGTCTGCTCCTCTCTCTCAGGATCAACTGGCTGCAGACATGTACAATTTCTTCTCAAAGGAAGGGGACTATGCCTGCTACTACGTTATGGTGAATCAGCGTGTGTGTGGGAATGTTCATAGCTGTTGGGTGACTGGTGAACAGTTGGTTTGTTGTTCCTCTCATTGTTGACTGACTCTTTATTTTTTCTCGCCTCTCTCTCGCTCTCCTTTTCTCTCTCTCTCGCTCACCTTTTCTCTCTCTCTCGCTCACCTTTTCTCTCTCTCTCGCTCACCTTTTCTCTCTCTCTCGCTCTCCTTTTCTCTCTCTCGCTCACCTTTTCTCTCTCTCTCGCTCTCCTTTTCTCTCTCTCTCGCTCACCTTTTCTCTCTCGCTCGCTCTCCTTTTCTCTCTCTCTCTCGCTCTCCTTTTCTCTCTCTCGCTCACCTTTTCTCTCTCTCGCTCACCTTTTCTCTCTCGCTCACCTTTTCTCTCGCTCACCTTTTCTCTCTCGCTCGCTCACCTTTTCTCTCTCTCGCTCACCTTTTCTCTCTCTCTCGCTCTCCTTTTCTCTCTCTCTCGCTCACCTTTTCTCTCTCGCTCGCTCTCCTTTTCTCTCTCTCTCTCGCTCTCCTTTTCTCTCTCTCGCTCACCTTTTCTCTCTCTCGCTCACCTTTTCTCTCTCGCTCGCTCACCTTTTCTCTCTCGCTCGCTCTCCTTTTCGCTCGCTCTCACTTGAACGCTCTCCTTTTCTCTCTCTCTCTCCCTCCTCTACACTGTTCTGTTCCCAGCTCTTAGAGGCCCAAGCTGATTACCATAGAAAATCTCTGACTATCCTTGAGAGTGTCCTGCCAACCATACAAGCACAGCAAGGTACACTATACTCCAGGTGCAGTACAGCCCAGTTCCCCTCTCCCTGTGCTGGTTGAAGTTGCCCAGAAGTTATCCTCCTCCGATCCTGTCCTACTCCCCTCTAAAATCCCTCTCACCGAGATACCATCTCCTTCTAAAAACCTCTCTATTTCTCGTCACAGGCTCTTTTTTCCCTCAGACCATAAAGGTTTAACTGAGCGTGACACAGGAACTCTGTCCATTAGTACCGTGATGATATTGTTGGGTCAGGCTAAAGTCTTAAGTTATCATCTAGGTCTGGGCCAGGTATCCCAAACTGGGGCACATGCAATGCCGTCGGGTGTACGCCAAATAAAAATGTGATTCACATTTAATTATTTTATTTTCAAACAGTCCATTTATATTTTCCAACGGGGCTATACATTTCGGTGAGGGTTTTTTCTCACCTGAGTAGCCTCGTTTCACTGCCAAAAATATAATGAAACCATTTAGTGTTCAGAAAAATAACAACAATGTCAAATACAGGTAGCCTTGTCAAATAATTAACATCTAATCACATGAACCGTTACTCTCTCGTGGGAATTCCACTAACGGTCTGTATGTAGCTGCTGCTCATGTTGGTGTCTGTACTGATGGTGTAAAAGCCATGACAGGGAGACATAGTGGGTAACGTGCGTGCAAGCAGTTGCTCCCGGTGCAGCATCCACTGGGAGGCTCTTGCTGTCGAGGGAATGCCCGACAGCTTGAAAGATGTTTTGGACAGTACAGTGAAAATGGTTAACTTTGTTAAAGCAAGGCCCCTGAACTCTTGTGTATTTTCTGCATTATGCAATGATATGTGCAGCGACCATGTAACGCTTTTACAGCATACAGAAGTGCAATGGTTAACAAGGGGCAAAGTATTGACACATTTTTTTAAATTGAGAGACGAGCTTAATGTTTTCTTTACTGACCATAATTTTCAGTTTCTCACACGACTGGCCTATCTGGCCAATGTTCTTCCCTCGCCTGAATGATGACTCTCCGCAACTATATTCAATGTGCGGGACATATTGAGGATATGATTAAGAAGTTGGAGCTCTTCTCTGTCTGCATTAACAAGGACAATACAAGAGGTCTTTCCATCATTGTATGATTTTTTTTTTGTGCAAATGAACTCAAGCTACGGACAATGTCAAATGTGATCTAGCGAAGCACCTGAGTGAGTTGGGTGCGCAATTACACAGGTACTTTCCCGAAACAGATGAGACAAACTGGATTCGTTATCGATTTTATGCCCTGCCTCCAGTCCAATTATCGATATCTGAACAAGAGAGCCTCATCGAAATTGCAACAAGAGGTTCTGTGAAAATTGTATTTAATCAGAAGCCACTGGCAGATTTCTGGATTAGGCTGCGCTCAGAGTATCCTGCCTTGGCAAATCGCGCTGTTTAGACACCGATGCCCATTGCAACCATGTACCTACACTACCGTTCAAAAGTTTGGGGTCACTTAAAAATGTCCTTGTTTTTTAAAGAAAAGCTCATCAAATTGATCAGAACTACAGTGTAGACATTATGAATGTAAATTACTATTGTATCTGGAAACTGATTTATTTTTAAATGGATTATCTATATAGGCGTACAGAGGCCCATTATCAGCAACCATCACTCCTGTGTTCCAATGGCACATTGTGTTATCTAATCCAAGTTTATAATTTTAAAAGGCTAATTGATCATTAGAAAACCATTTTGCAATTATGTTAGCACAGCTGAAAACTGTTGTCCTGATTTAAAGAAGCAATAACACTGGCCTTCTTTAGACTAGTTGAGTATCTGGAGCATCGGCATTTGTGGGTTCGATTACAGACTCAAAATGTCCAGACACAAAGACCATTCTTCTGAAACTCGTCAGTCTATTCTTGTTCTGAGAAATGATGGCTATTCCGTGCGAGAAATTGCCAAGAAACTGAAGATCTCGTACAACGCTGTGTACCTTCACAGAACAGCGCAAACGGTCTCTAACCAGAATAGAAAGAGGAGTGGGAGGCCCCAGTGCACAACTGAGCAAGAGGACAAGTATATTAGTGTCTAGTTTGAGAAACAGAAGCCTCACAAGTCCTCAACTGGCAGCTTCATTAAATAGTACTCGCAAAACACCAGCCTCAACGTCAACAGTGAAGAGGCGTCTCCGGCATGCTGGCCTTCTAGGCAGAAGTTGTATACAAGCAACTCGATCCAGACCATTTCGCACATTTTGAAGTTGGAACAGCGTTTCTAGCATAAAGGTTGTTGGAGGAGTAGGTGGCGGAATAAAAAGAAGTAAGTTGAATATCTGAGCTGGGGCTGCTGCCGCTATCCCCACCAGTAAATGTAGTGTCAGGCTTACAATGATAGCAAAAAACAACATTTGAGAGTGCGCTGACCCTGGTGCTAAAGGGGGTACGCAGCTGGAGGTTGAATGTTTGAAAGGGTACAGGCCTATAAAAGTTTGGGAACCACTGGTCTAGGCTATGCATTGTCACCCTGCCTGCATAGGATACAGCTGCTTGCATCTTGTTTATTTGTTAGACCACTTCAATCACTTATAACTAACTCTATTAAAGTGGCAAATCAACCATCTCTCGGGTTGAAGTATTTGCTTATTTTTACTAAATGATGTCTGAAGGCATCTGGTAGGCTGTGTCATGTAGGTTATTGCTTATTGTTCCTGTAGGACTGAAAATGATTGCAGGGAAGGCATTCATTTAGCTGTTTCCACTCTTTTTAGTATGGGTTCTCTCTTTCCCTCTGTGTTCGGCAGGCTGGTTTTTCTCCTGTAAACAGAGTGTGGTCTAAATCAACCCTTCTCTCCCAGCATGTGGTTTATGATGATTCAAACATTCCACACATCAGATCTTCCTGGGCTTTCCTTTCCACTGAGTGCACAGAAACTCACCAACACATTCCATGGATGGAGACAATGTGGTTATCTATTGGAGGAGTGAGTGACTGATGGTTGGCCAGAGGGGACGTTGTTGACCTACAAATCTACCATTCCCAGGCCTCCTAACGCCTCATCCGCAGTCATCCTACCGCCTTCTCTTTCTGCAGACCTGTAACAACTTTAGTTTTGTTACCACCATGCTAACAGTGCTACCACTCTCTCTCTCCCCCGTCAGACTCGTGGACGGAGAAGCCAGCGTTTGGGACGGGTCTGGAGGAGCATCTGAAGAGGAGCAGCAGAGAGATCGCTCTGCCATTAGAGGCCTGCATCATGATGCTGCTGGAGACTGGCATGAAGGAGGAGGTAGGGAGAGAAGGATGGATGGATGGATTGAAGCATTGTGGGAGCGAGGTAGAGGGGGAGAAAGTGAAGGGGGATCATAGTTGAGGACAAAGAAATTTAAATATGGATGCGTGAATTAAATAATACAAGGATGAATGAAATGAATCCATGCAGAAACTTGGGCCCAAACATGAAATGTAAAATGCACTTTAAACCTCTTAAATGTAATCTACATAATGTGATAGACTGCATTCAGTTTGCTGAGTAGAGTGTTGGAGGCTATTTTGTAAATGACATCGCCGAAGTCAAGGATCGGTAGGATAGTCAGTTTTACGAGGGTATGATTGGCGGCATGAGTGAAGGAGGCTTTGTTGCGAAATAGGAATATCGATTCTAGATTTAATTTTGGATTTGAGATGTTGAATGAGTCTGGAAGGAGAGTTTACAGTCTAGCCAGCCACCTAGGTATTTGTAGTTGTCCACATATTCTAAGTCATAACCATTCAGAGTAGTGATGCTAGGCGGGCAGGCAGGTGCGGGCAGTGATCGGTTGAATAGCATGCATTTAGTTTTACTAGCGTTTAAGAGCAGTTGGAGGCCACGGAAGGAGTGTTGTATGGCATTGAAGCTTGTTTGGAGGGTTGTTAACACAGTGTCCAAAGAAGGGCCAGAAGTATACAGAATGGTGTCGTCTGCGTAGAGGTGGATCAGGGAATCGCCCACAGCAAGAGCGACATCGTTTATATATACAGAGAGAATTTTAGAAAGAGGGTCCAGATTGTCTAACCCAGCTATTTGTATGGGTCCAGGTTGTGCAGCTCTTTCAGAACATCTGCTTTCTGAATTTGGGTGAAGGAGAAGCTGGGGGGGCTTGGGCAAGTAGCTGCGGGGGTGCGGAGCTGTTGGCCGGGGTTGGGTTAGCCAGGAGGAAAGCATGGCTGTAGAGAAATGCTTGATTATTGTGGATTTATTGGTGGTGACAGTGTTTCCTAGCCTCAGTGCAGTGGGGCAGCTGGGAGGAGGTGCTCTTATTCTCCATGGACTTTAGTGTCCCAGAACTTTTTGGAGTTAGAGCTACAGGATGCAAAGTTCTGCTTGAAATAGCTGGCCTTTGCATTCCTGACTTCCCTGAAAAGTTGCATATCGCTGGGACTATTTGATGCTATGGCAGTACGCCACAGGATGTTTTTGTGCTGATCAAGGGCAGTCAGGTCTGGAGTGAACCAAGGGCTACATCTGTTCCTGGTTCTACATTTTTTGAAAGGGGCATGCTTATTTAAGATGGAGAGGAAATTACTTTTAAAGAATGACTAGGCATCCTCTACTGACGGGATGAGGTCAATATCCTTCCAGGGTACCTGGGCCAGGTCGATTAAAAGTGTTTTAGGGAGCGTTTAACAGTGATGAGGGCTGGTCGTTTGACCGTGGACCCATAGTGGATGCAGGCAATGAGGTAGTGATTGCGGAGATCCTGATTTGAAAACAGCAGAGGTGTATTTGGAGGGGAAGTTGGTCAGGATAATATCTATGAGGGTGCCCATGTTTATTGATTTAGGGTTGTTCCTTGATAATTTGTGTGAGATTGAGGGCATCTAGTTTAGATTGTTAGATCTAAAAGGTTTAAGAACTGGCAATAAACATATTTGATCCCATACAATTTGAAATGTTAACAAACATGAAGAGACACGAACCGAAAACATTCAAATCTGGTGCGACCTTCTCTGAGTTCTTTCCACTTGTAAGAAATGCTTTAAAGTCCAGAAGTTGTGGGGGGGAGCTGGAACGTTCCCTGTCAGAAGTATTACAATGTAACTGTACTTTTAATCCGTCTGTCTGCATATTTCAAGACGTGGCATGTGGGGGTGTAGTGAGATACCCGATGGGCTGGACGATTCTCTTCTCATCACTCATCTTGAAAAAACGTACACTAAAAACTTGGAAATCAATCCTCCCTCATTAACACAATGGGAAAATCGAATGATTTATTATTAAAATAGCATGGGCGACTGAGAAACACATTGGTACAATTTAAGTGGCCAACAATAATGTAGGCACTAGGGATAAGGGTGTGAGCATGCTGGTCTGGGGTAGGGGTGTGAACATGCAGGCACTAGGGATAAGGGTGTGAGCATGCTGGTCTGGGGTAGGGGTGTGAACATGCAGGCACTAGGGATAAGGGTGTGAGCATGCTGGTCTGGGGTAGGGGTGTGAACATGCAGACACTAGGGATAAGGGTGTGAGAATGCTGGTCTGGGGTAGGGGTGTGAACATGTAGGCACTAGGGATAAGGGTGTGAGCATGCTGGTCTGGGGTAGGGGTGTGAACATGCAGGCACTAGGGATAAGGGTGTGAGCATGCTGGTCTGGGGTAGGGGTGTGAACATGCAGGCACTAGGGATAAGGGTGTGAGCATGCTGGTCTGGGGTAGGGGTGTGAACATGCAGGCACTAGGGATAAGGGTGTGAGCATGCTGGTCTGGGGTAGGGGTGTGAACATGCAGGCACTAGGGATAAGGGTGTGAGCATGCTGGTCTGGGGTAGGGGTGTGAACATGCAGGCACTAGGGATAAGGGTGTGAGCATGCTGGTCTGGGGTAGGGGTGTGAACATGCAGGCACTAGGGATAAGGGTGTGAGCATGCTGGTCTGGGGTAGGGGTGTGAACATGCAGGCACTAGGGATAAGGGTGTGAGCATGCTGGTCTGGGGTAGGGGTGTGAACATGCAGGCACTAGGGATAAGGGTGTGAGCATGCTGGTCTGGGGTAGGGGTGTGAACATGCAGGCACTAGGGATAAGGGTGTGAGCATGCTGGTCTGGGGTAGGGGTGTGAACATGCAGGCACTAGGGATAAGGGTGTGAGCATGCTGGTCTGGGGTAGGGGTGTGAACATGCAGGCACTAGGGATAAGGGTGTGAGCATGCTGGTCTGGGGTAGGGGTGTGAACATGCAGGCACTAGGGATAAGGGTGTGAGCATGCTGGTCTGGGGTAGGGGTGTGAACATGCAGGCACTAGGGATAAGGGTGTGAGCATGCTGGTCTGGGGTAGGGGTGTGAACATGCAGGCACTAGGGATAAGGGTGTGAGCATGCTGGTCTGGGGTAGGGGTGTGAACATGTAGGCACTAGGGATAAGGGTGTGAGCATGCTGGTCTGGGGTAGGGGTGTGAACATGCAGGCACTAGGGATAAGGGTGTGAGCATACTGGTCTGGGGTAGGGGTGTGAACATGTAGGCACTAGGGATAAGGGTGTGAGCATGCTGGTCTGGGGTAGGGGTGTGAACATGCAGGCACTAGGGATAAGGGTGTGAGCATGCTGGTCTGGGGTAGGGGTGTGAACATGCAGGCACTAGGGATAAGGGTGTGAGCATGCTGGTCTGGGGTAGGGGTGTGAACATGCAGGCACTAGGGATAAGGGTGTGAGCATGCTGGTCTGGGGTAGGGGTGTGAACATGCAGGCACTAGGGATAAGGGTGTGAGCATGCTGGTCTGGGGTAGGGGTGTGAACATGCAGGCACTAGGGATCTGGTCTGGGGTAGGGGTGTGAACATGCAGGCACTAGGGATAAGGGTGTGAGCATGCTGGTCTGGGGTAGGGGTGTGAACATGTAGGCACTAGGGATAAGAGTGTGAGCATGCTGGTCTGGGGTAGGGGTGTGAACATGCAGGCACTAGGGATAAGGGTGTGAGCATGCTGGTCTGGGGTAGGGGTGTGAACATGCAGGCACTAGGGATAAGGGTGTGAGCATGCTGGTCTGGGGTAGGGGTGTGAACATGCAGGCACGAGGGATAAGGGTGTGAGCATGCTGGTCTGGGGTAGGGGTGTGAACATGCAGGCACTAGGGATAAGGGTGTGAGCATGCTGGTCTGGGGTAGGGGTGTGAACATGCAGGCACTAGGGATAAGGGTGTGAGCATGCTGGTCTGGGGTAGGGGTGTGAACATGCAGGCACTAGGGATAAGGGTGTGAGCATGCTGGTCTGGGGTAGGGGTGTGAACATGCAGGCACTAGGGATAAGGGTGTGAGCATGCTGGTCTGGGGTAGGGGTGTGAACATGCAGGCACTAGGGATAAGGGTGTGAGCATGCTGGTCTGGGGTAGGGGTGTGTGAACATACAGGCACTAGGGATAAGGGTGTGAGCATGCTGGTCTGGGGTAGGGGTGTGAACATGTAGGCACTAGGGATAAGGGTGTGAGCATGCTGGTCTGGGGTAGGGGTGTGAACATGCAGGCACTAGGGATAAGGGTGTGAGCATGCTGGTCTGGGGTAGGGGTGTGAACATGTAGGCACTAGGGATAAGGGTGTGAGCATGCTGGTCTGGGGTAGGGGTGTGAACATGCAGGCACTAGGGATAAGGGTGTGAGCATGCTGGTCTGGGGTAGGGGTGTGAACATGTAGGCACTAGGGATAAGGGTGTGAGCATGCTGGTCTGGGGTAGGGGTGTGAACATGTAGGCACTAGGGATAAGGGTGTGAGCATGCTGGTCTGGGGTAGGGGTGTGAACATGCAGGCACTAGGGATAAGGGTGTGAGCATGCTGGTCTGGGGTAGGGGTGTGAACATGCAGGCACTAGGGATAAGGGTGTGAGCATGCTGGTCTGGGGTAGGGGTGTGAACATGCAGGCACTAGGGATAAGGGTGTGAGCATGCTGGTCTGGGGTAGGGGTGTGAACATGCAGACACTAGGGATAAGGGTGTGAGCATGCTGGTCTGGGGTAGGGGTGTGAACATGCAGGCACTAGGGATAAGGGTGTGAGCATGCTGGTCTGGGGTAGGGGTGTGAACATGCAGGCACTAGGGATAAGGGTGTGAGCATGCTGGTCTGGGGTAGGGGTGTGAACATGCAGGCACTAGGGATAAGGGTGTGAGCATGCTGGTCTGGGCAGAGGAGATGTAGTCATTGTTTGTCTGTAAATTGTTGTTAGTCTAAATTTGTACAGTGCATTCGGAAAGTGTCCAGAACCCTGGACTTTTTCCACAATTATTCTAAAATGTATAAAATAAAAAAAATCCTCATCAATCTACACGCAATACCCCATAATGACATCGCAATACCCCATAATGACATCACAATACCCCATAATGACATCACAATACCCCATAATGACATCGCAATTCCCCATAATGACAAAGTGAAAACAGATTTTTGATTTTGATTTCTGCAAATAAAATAAAAAATACCTTATTTACATAAGTATTCAGACCCTTTGCTATGAGACTCAAAATTGAGCTCAGGTGTATCATGTTTCCATTGATCATCGTTGATATTTTTCTACAACTTGAATGGAGTCGGCCTGTGGTAAAAATCCAATTGATTGGACATGATTTGGAAAGGCACACACCCGTCTATACAAGATTCCACAGTTGACAGTGCATGTCAGAGCTCCGAGACAGGATTGTGTGCAAAAAAAGAAAGCTATATATTATTACAAAAATAAATGTCAGCAATTATACTGTAATTCCGAATTATCATGCTATGCGTGTTGTTTGCTGGCAAGGTTCTAAATCAACTGTGTCAATCTATGTGTGAACACAGAACACAGCCTGTGGTGAGAGGAGGGACTGTTTGGGTGGGAGAGAGTAGAAGTTTTGTTTATGTGTGAATTGAGGTTTATGTTTTGTGTGTGTGGTGTGAGGAGAAGCTTTATGTGTGTGAATGCATGAGAGAGGTCAGTGTGTTTGCGTTTGTATGAGAGTGAGTACAGAGTGTCTGTACTGATTTAAGCCCTGTCTGTCTCATCCATCCTGTCTGTGTGTTGTACCAGGGCCTCTTCAGGATCGCAGCAGGGACCTCAAAACTGAAGAAGCTCAAGGCTGCTCTGGACTGTTCCACCTCACAGCTGGAGGAGTTCTACTCGGACCCCCACGCTGTCGCTGGTACGATCCTAACCCCCACTCACATATTGTACATGTTTCAGGAAGTGTTTTCAAGTAATGTAACTGAAATGATTGGCAGACCATTGCTCACGTAACAGTCCTTTCATTCCAGGAGCCCTGAAGTCTTACCTGAGAGAACTACCTGATCCTCTGATGAGCTTTCAGCTTTACGACGAGTGGATTCAGGCGTCTAGGTAAGCCACCACCACACACTCAATTCAATAGCAGACATCCATTCAATAGCAGCCATACTGTAGCTGTAGAAGGAACCAAGGAAAGTAAAGGAGAAGTAGTAGAAATGAAAAGTAAAAAAGGAGTGAAATGATGGCAACCATGAAACCGATTGTCCCTCTGTGTCTGTCCCCAGTGTTCTAGAACCAGACAAGCGACTGCAGGCCCTCTGGGTTGTGTGTGATCAATTACCAAAGAACAACAAAGCAAACCTAAGGTGGGTAACAGATGGACTGGTTCACACAAGTTGTATGTAATATGTTACCCTTTTTCTTAACAGCTAACATTTACCTTACCTGTGCCTGTCTCTGTGTCCTGTGTTGTAGGTATCTGGTGAAGTTCCTGTCCAAGCTGGCTCAGGACAGTGAGGTCAACAAGATGACCCCTAGCAACATCGCCATTGTACTTGGACCAAACCTGCTGTGGGCCAAAACGGAGGGGTGAGAAAAGGGGAGAGAGGGGAGGAGAGATGGGGAGTACTCACTATTCAAACTGAAAAACTAAAGTTTGTGTTCACAAATTGGTGTCAGAATTATGTAGGGTTTGTCTGTAATAAAGGTGTGAAACTGATTCCCTGGTGGGTCTAGTTTCTGCTGGTTTTTCCTTTCAATTAAGACCTAGACAACCAGGTGTGGGGAGTTCCTTACTAATTAGTGAGGAACGACAACCTGCAGACACTCGGCCCTCCGTGGAATGAGTTTGACAGCATGTCTGCTCTCCTCTGTGTGCCTGCAGCACTCTAGCTGAGATGGCTGCTGCTACCTCTGTTCACGTGGTGACCATCATAGAACCCATCATACAACACGCTGACTGGTTCTTCCCTGAGGGTATGTACATATTACCTTTGACCCTTCCACTTTGACTAGGTCCTCAAAATGGTCTCATTGGTCTCCTTTCTCTGTCAGTGGTATAAATCTGATTCCTAGGCTACTGAAAAAAATGGATCTGTTGTTTTTTTTAAAAAATGGCCCCTAAAGGAATTCTACTTGCCTATTGTCCCCATGTGTGCAGATGTGGAGTTTAATGTATCAGGGATGTTTGCCATGCCCACCCCTCCTTCCAACCACATCAACCACTCTATGGAGTACGACTGTTCCACCATCGAGAGGAAGAGGCCTGGTAGCATGGTGGGGCCAGAGAACGATACCCTTCGCAAGGACAGGTAACCACTAACCACAGCACCCCATCACTAGTAGCTCATTCCCTCTACTTTGGACTGCCGTGGGGTGAAAGGTCAAAGACTGGTCCTGTACCTGCCAGTGCTCTGAGCTGAGGATATCATGCTACTTAAAATGAAAGGATTTTCACTTTTAGAACTCAATAATAATTAATTTACACTTTGAATGTTTGGTTTGATTGGTAGCTCTGCTGATTATCACTACTTACATGAGGGGCTTTTTGAAGCTTATTTCTGGATGTTTAGTACTATAGGCGAAACTTTAGACAACAAATCTACTTAACATCCTTTTTTCTCCGTTTGGTGTGGACTACCTCTCACTCTCTTGTTCTCTCTCTCTCATTTTCACTCGCTCTCTCTCTTCCTACTCTGGGACTTGGTGATTCTGTCCTGTGGGTGTCTTTCTCAACATGGCTCTGCCGTCTGCCTCTCTGTCCTCTCCCCCCTCTCTAGTTCTGCTAACAAACTGTGGGACCATAACACCATCCCCCGTAGAGGCAGCAACACGTTAGGTAGAAAGCAGCATGTTTCACCCGCCTTCCTGCCCCCCTTACCCCCTGTGGAGTCCCCAGGGCCTGGACAGGTCACGGGGTGTGTGGCCGAGCTCCAGGCCCCGCCGGAGGGCTGCCAGCCTAACCTGGCACTGGGTATGGCTGCCCTGGTGGCAGCGCAGCAGCTTCTAGCTACCACCACGGAGGGTCTCAGGTAAGGACGTGGGTGTGTAGTGCACTGTGGAGCACAGACACGCATGCCACTCCACTGCATGATAAGAAAACACACTTTTGACTGCAATCTTTGATGATGATCTGTTGTTAAGGCATGTGTGCGCTGTTTATGGTGATGTCACTGCTCTTGTACAAATATATACGTTTTATGTTCATTCTAATACAGAAAATCTATTTCAAACATAATTTATTTGAGTGGAAAATGACTGGTATGGGTACCAGTCTGTTTAGCTAACGTTCCACTTCTTGTAATCTGTCATATGCCAAAGTTTTATCATGACAGGAGTGGAATACTAGCTAAACAGACTGGTACCCAAACTAGAAAATCTCACTCTCGCCTTTCTGACTCAACTTTTCCTCTCACTGTCTAACTGCATTTTCCTCAAACTACTAACAAATAATCATTATAATAACACTGTGGGTACATCTCAGTTCAGACCACTGGCTCTGTACAACAATGGCTGCTGTGAGCCAGCCATCCTCAGAGGTCCCTCACGCCTCTGCTCTCACACTAGAACACATGAATCAGCAGAAAACTGTTGTACAAAGCTCTGTCCTCGGAAATGTTGTTTGGCCATTAATTCTGTCCTCTCATTGAGCTTATGTAACTTTTTGAAGGATGTTTTTGAATCAATTTATGAAAGGATTCTATTCAATGTCAGTTCCAAACTGTTCTATTGGTTAGAATATAGAAGGTAAACCAAAGAAACAGCGTAGTGTAGTTGAAGGGAAAAAGCTCACTCAACATTTTTCACATTTCATGGTGGATATCTTCAGAGCTCTACACTAATATCTGGGTGCTGTACTTACAATGGTGACCTCTGTCTGTTAAGCAACCCAAAGCGTGACCCCACCTCCACCCAGACCCTCCATCAAAGGAACGGTTCAGGAGGGGGCAACCCGGGCACAGCCAGCCCAGCAGGAGGAGGTGGAGCAGGGGGACAGCTGGGAGTGGTAGGCCCTGGGGCCGGATCCATGGGGCCCAGTCCACACATGATGCGCAGAGGTTACTCACTCCTTAAAGCAATTCAGCTCACCTTTAATTAGGTTGTTAGACATTTATGTGTAGCTATATGCATATGGTATCATAAGGAAATTTGAATAAAGACCAATTCTGTGCTTTTTCATTAATAAGTCTTATTACAAGGTAAATTGCACTAGTAGTTATATTGTTACATTTTGACAGATTTAAAAGCATGCTACACTGGATGCCTCACCTTTGCAGAGTGTGAGATGCACCTAAACATTTGAATGAAACCTGGGTGTAAGCAACGCGGTTCTGGGAGAGGCCCGCTCTGGTTCTATTTTTTAAGAATTTAACACGTGCCTCATGCCCGAGAACACTACATAAAGTGTCTTGGGCTCTGCTCAGGCCGGCTATAGTTACGGGTCCAGTGTAGCAGCTAGAAACCCACCGTTTTTGTGACACCCCAGTGTAGCTCCCCTGTTAGACATAGACATGCAATTTCAGGTAGCCTCAAATATATGTAGACACAAGATATTTTCTGAAGTCAACCTCTCTCTACTATCCAGGTACAAAGAAGCCAGCCCCTGCCCCTCCCAAGCTGCCCAACCCCCCTTCAGGCCAGCCCAGTAACCTCACCAACCACAACCCCTCCTCGGGCCAGTCCCTCAGCCCCTCCCCCAGACCCCTCTCTTCCTCAAGCCACTCCCCTACCCCCCCCACCCTGCCCACATCCCAGCCCTCCACCACCCCCCGCCGCCACTCCAACAACCAGCCCTCCATCCAGGCCCCCAACCACCCACCCCCACAGCCCCCCACACCCTCACAGGTCAGCCCCCCGTCCCAACCCAGGGCCCTCGGCCGTCCCACAGGAGACAACCCGGGGGCGGAATATTCTCCAACAGACAACCCCACCCCGCCTGATACACCTCCACCCTCCACCGTCCCCCAGGACATACCCAGTGCCCATCCTGCCTCCACCTTGCCCTTCCAGTCAGGCTCACTCCCCCGACCACGCCCTGTCCCCAAACCCAGAAACAGGCCCAACATTCCTCCGCCCCCTCAGCCCCCCACACAGGGAAATGATACCAACGGGATCTGCAGCACAGCCTACAAAATCATGGGTGAGTCCGGTCAAGTGATGCTTTATTTTGCCATGAAAGGAGATTCATTTGGTTGTTAGTAACACGCCACAGAAGGACATTAACAACAAATTCTGAAAACCGACACAGAACTGATACACTATATATACAAAGTATGTGGACACCCCTTCAAATTAGTGGATTCGGCTATTTCAACCACAGGTGTGTAATATCGAGCTCACAACCATGCAATCTCCATTGACAAACATTGGCAGTAGAATGGCCTGCTCTGAAGAGCTCAGTGACTTTCAACGTGGCACCGTCATAGGTAGCCACCTTTCCTAAAGGTCAAATTGCTGCCCTGCTAGAGCTGCCCCGGACAACTGTAAGTGCTGTTATCGTGAAGTGGAAACGTCTAGGACCAACAACGGCTCAGCCGCAAAGTGGTAGGCCACACAAGCTCACAGAAGGGGACCGTAGCGCTCAGTTGCAACACTCACTAAAAAGTTCCAAACTGCCTCCGGAAGCAACGTCAGCACAGTAACTTAGTTGGAAGCTTCATGAAATGGTTTTCCATGGCCGAGCAGTCGTAAGCCTAAGTTCACCATGCGCAATGCTAAACGTCGGCTGGAGTGGTGTAAAGTTTGCCGCCTTTGGACTCTGAAGCAGTGGAAGAGCGTTCTCTGGAGTGATGAATCACGCTTCACCATCTGGTAGTCTGACGGACGAATTTGGGTTTGGCGGTTGCTAGGAGAACGCTACCTGCCCCAATGCATAGCACCAACTGTAAAGTTTGGTGGAGGAGGAATAATGGTCTGGGGCTGTTTTTCATGGTTTGGGCTAGGCCCCTTAGTTCCAGTGAAGGGAAATGTTAACGCTACAGCATACAATTATATTCTAGATGATTCTGTGCTTCCAACTTTGTGGCAACAGTTTGGGGAAGGCCCTTTCCTGTTTCATCATGACAATGCCCCTGTGCACAAAGCGAGGTCCTTACAGAAATGGTTTGTGGAAGAACTTGACTGGCCTGCACAGAGCCCTGCCCTCAACCACTTCAAATACATTTGTGATGAATTGGAAGGCAGACTGTGAGCCAGGCCTAATCTCCCAACATCAGTGCCGACCTCACTAATGCTATTGTGGCTGAATGGAAGTAAGTCCCCGCAGTAATGTTCCAACATCTAGTGGAAATCCTTCCCAGAAGAGTGGAGGCTGTTATAGCAGCAAAGGGGGGACCAACTCCATATTAATGACCATGATTTTGGAATGAGATGTTCGACGAGCAGGTGTTTATGTACTTTTGGTCATATCACAACAAATCCCTTCTTTCAGTTTATAGTATTGGTTCAGTACTTCCTTCTCACTTGTGTATTTTACTCCAGTGTTGCCAGTACTTTGACAATGTTTTATCTAAAAGTCCTGTGTCCACAGGTTAAGGAGCATTTATGAAAGAGGTTTGTCAGGACTTGTATTTTGCAGCTGCTGCACGCCATCCGTTTCTGCATTACTCCATTACCACAACATACTTTTAGAAACCTACCACTTGTGCCTTCTTTTCTAATAGATGTTTTATCATCGATCCCATTGGCCATGAACCGTCACGACATTCAACCTTCATTATTAAATCATTTAAATGTCAGTAACATTTTGATGTGGGGTTTTCAAAGGACATCTCTAATGGTTTGTCTCTAAATGATGAGAGGATGCCAGAAACTGAAAACCGATTTGATTCATGGAATTGGCAGAATATTACCTTTTTTTTATTTTATTTTTTTACATTTGATTGATTCTGTCAGTATGTCTTTTGCAAACCCTTCAATTGCATTTGTTCTCCCTCTGGAAATGTTTTTTTTTTCTTCAATGAATATAAGTCATTGTCATCTTGATTAGAAGACTGAAGTTGAAGCTGTACTATTGTACATAAATAAACGTCAACATCAGAATATCATTCTAGCATGATCAGACTATTTAGGGTGGAAGTTCTATGGCCTAGAGCTGGGCCATTTGGCCATTACATATAAATAGAAGGATACTTTTATAACTATTGTGTATTATCCTTTTTAACTACTAATACTAGTTTGATGGTTGTAACCATCAATTGGCCCATTATCAGTCACCCAGATAAGCAAACTTATTTCATTTCAAACTGAATTTCTCTTTTATTGGCAACTTATCGCAATGAATGATATGAGTAAAACAAAAGCCTGTGAAAACTGATCAGTATGGTCGATTTAGTTTTTAGTTATCTTCCCAGCGCTACTATAACGTGTCTTGTCTTGGTGTTTTAGTGTGGCAACCCGACCGCATCAGGTTTTAGTGTTCCGGTATGCATGGGACAGGATTGTGTTTAGACGTTGCATGCCTTGGATGCATTTGAAGCATGAGGCTCTCTTCATGACAGCAGCAATGTGGTTTTCAATAGAGAAATGTCTGCTTTATATTGCTTTATGATGGAATGTGGATAGCATTCGCGTGACTCTGTTTCAAAAGAAATCTGTGGTTCGGCATCCTCTCTGATATGCTGCCACTTAACTCTACTTGATGATTCACTGCTATTTTCCAATCTTAAAGCCAGTAGAAAATGGTAAACAATGGTAGTAGATTTCAAAGGTTGACGTCACTGTTTGGATGTCAGGTCCTTCAGATTTTTTCCGTAACTAGGCAAGTCAGTTAACAACACATTTTTATTTTCAATGACAACCTAGGAACAGTGGGTTAACTGCCTGTTCAGGGGCAGAACGACAGATTTGTACCTTGTCAGCTTGGGGATTTGAACTTGGAACCTTTCGGTTACTAGTCCAACACTCTAACCACTAGGCTACCTGCCTAGATTGAGGATGTGACAGTCTGTACTGGAGGTTGAATTAGCATTTTGCTTGTCTCTCTTTATGCACGTCAACCATGCTTGCCAAAACGTACTAACATTGAACACATATTTTCAAGTGACTTTTTGATGATTTTAATATCAGCTATTTAGTTTTCCCCTTCAGGAATTTCTATTCATTGACTTCTTAGTAATTTGACCTTGTTAATCCACAATATTTAACTGAAGTCAGATTCAGTGTCTGATTTTCTACAATCACTCAACTACTACAGCTTAAAAGACTCCTCAGTCAGCTGGAGCAGTATCATTTCACTCTCTCTGTCCTGTCCAGACCCAGCGCTGTCTCTCAAAGGGTTGACCCGAGCCTTCGTCCCTGAGTTTGCTGTGGACCAGCAGCCAGTGACCGCCCCCTCCATGGCCCCCATGGCATCCGTATCTCAGCCCAAAGACTCAGACCTGGACACAGAGAGTACCATCCTATAATGAAGAGGACTGGGCTTGGCTCTCTCTCCCCTCCATCTCCTCTCCAGGTGTGGGTAGAAGTTGACCCTAACCACAGGTCCAGGGTCAGATAGTAGTTTCATCCCCTAATGGATAACTATACGACTAGGTATAGGGAGATTTGGTCCTAGATCTGTGGTTAGTGGTAACTTCTACCGCAGGCTCCCCTCAGCCCTCAGATCACCACACCTCTGCTGCTCTCTGCCAACTCCACCTCGGTGTCCACTACACACTAACTTACCCACCATCATTACCACCTTGGTCCGCTCCACCTCAGCCTTGTTACAGCTACTACTATATACAATCAACACAACCACCTTAGGGGGACTACAGAACAGCCTTGATTAAAACGGTATGTTTTTGCATGGGATGTTGCACCTGAAGGGACTGGTAGTAGTAGTAAGTGGGTTGTTAACAGTGGACTGACTGACTTTGATATTGGTGTGAGGTGTTTTGTTGTTGATTATGATGATGGCCTTAGAACTGAAGAATACTATTTGTAAATGTAAAGCACAGGAAATGTGGGTAAAAGTAGAACCCCCCCCCCCAAAAAAGAACTGTTGCTGAAAGTGTAGCTTGTGACTGCAGGTTTCCAGTCGTCTCAAACACTTTGACCTTTTTATCCCTGTTTTGTATGAAACCTATCCTTTGCTCTTTGTATTTATTTCCAAAAACGCATTCCCTGTGGCTTAAGTTAAAAATCATGCAGTTTTCTGAATTGTGCCTTACTGGTTCCATAACTTGTTGTAGCAGTGTTAGGTCAATAAACTGTGTATATGCTGAGCCTCTTGGATTGTAGGGGCCTTCCTAACCTTCTGTGTTTACTCTGATGTTTTTGGGGCATTAAAGTGACAGTTCCACTATAAGTGAATGTTGGAAAGGACGGTTTTAAGCGCTTCTACTATAGCTACTTTGTCATCTGTCTGGTGAATCACTTCAACAGTTGATATTGAACCAAGTCTAAACCCCACAAACGCTTGCTTTCCAGTGAACAGGTTTCTATATGGAAGATCATTCTGCGATCCTTCCCACGGAGCTGGGTTTTACACACAAACTGATGTAACAACCTAGTAGTGAGGTGGTGTTGGATTCACTAGACTTTTTTCTGTGTTGCTTTTCCTTTAATATAATGCAGGGTTGTGCTCCTAGAGAACCTGAATGGTACCAACTAAAGGGCACATTTCTGGACGCTTCAGTTGCCCTGAACACATGTTCAGTAATTGTACTGCTTTTCAGAGACGATCATCATCCATATAGTCTTACTGAGATCCCCCCACCCCTTCTCTCTTTCTCCTTTAACTTGCTGCCTTATCCGTCTGCAGAAAGAGCACCTTGGTTGGAGGCTCTGAAAGACTAACAAGCCATTTAACTAGAAATGTTAAAGCTGCATTTTAAGCTCAGTTTTGTATGCAGACTGTTGAGCTTAAACAAGCAATACATAAAATGGCAAATGAATGCTTGGTTATACTCCCTGTCTGAATAAAATATATGAAGAAAAAGTTGAAATGGTTGTTAGTCATGGCTTGATCACACACACATACATGCAGATACACAGTAAGGAAATGCTTTATTTAGTGTTACTGATGGGAGGACGATTGTCTAGTAGTCATTTCTTCATTCTCCTGCTACCAGTAAAGTCTGCGGTGTGTCGGCCACACGATTTCTAAAATAATATAACATTTATTTTGATGATTTTGACTCCAGACAGGTCTACATTCAATCCGGATCGCGGAAGCCCTGCGCTAGTGTGATTTACATTTAAAGGCAATGTTACTGCATATGTCAGCTCAAATCGGCAATTACCTTTAAATTTCAATCGCGCTATAATGTGGATCTAGCCCTAGATAAAACGCACACAAAGCAATTACCGGAATCCATGAGGATGTTGGTAGCCTTGGTGTAGGTTTGTAGGAAGGTGGATGGGGAGTGCAGCACTGCACTCTGACAGAGGTAGATGACTGTATCCTCCTCTAACCGAAGAGCCTGCTCCTGATCTTCCTGGCCTGAACCGCTATCCTATAACACACACACACACACTGAACAGCTACCCTATAACACACACACACACACACACACTGAACAGCTACCCTGTAACACACATACACACACACACTGAACAGCTACCCTATAGAACAGCGCACACACTGAACAGGTACCCTATAGAACAGCACACACACACTGAACAGCTACCCTATAGAACAGCGCACACACACACACTGAACAGCTAGCCTATAGAACATCACACACACACACTGAACAGCTAGAACCCTCAAACAACTTGGGACCTCGAAGTCAGTTCTACTACATTTTTTCATTGTTTGATTGACTGATTTAGACCTGGGACACCAGCCACCCGAGTGGCGCAGCGTTCTAAGTCGTCACTACAGACCCGGGTTCAATCCCAGGCTATGTCACAACCGTCCATGACCGGGAGTCCCATAGGGTGGCGCACAATTGGCCCAGCGTCGTCCAGGTTAGGGGAGGGTTTGGCCCGGAGGCCTTTACTTGGCTCATCGCGCTCTAGCGACTCCTTGTGGTGGGCCGGGCACCTGCAGGCTGACAACGGTCATCAGTTGAACGGTGTTTTCTCCAACACATTGGTGCAGCTGGCTTCCAGGTTATGCAGGCGGGTGTTAAGAGACGTGGCTTGGCGGGTTATGTTTCGGAGGATGCATGACTCGACCTTCGCCTCTCTCCACCCCATTGGGGAGTTGCAGTGATGAGACAAGATTGAAAAAGGGAGTAAAATACAACAACAAAATCATAGGGTAAGAGTTGAATACCCCTGCTATAGAGCAACATAACACACACTGATCAGCTACCCTATAGAGCAGGGATGGGCAATTCCAGTCCTTGAGGGCCTGATTGGTGTCACAACAACACACCTGACTCCAATCACCTAATCATGATCTTCAGTTTAGAATGCAATTAGATTAATCACCTGTGTTTGGTAGGGATGGAGAAGAAGTGTGACAACAATGAGGCCCTGGAAAACTGGAGTTGCCCACCCTTGCTGTAGAGCAACATAACACGCACTGAACAGCTACTCTAAAGAACAACACACATACACTGAACAGCTACCCTATAGAACAACACACACACTGAACAGCTACCCTATAGAACAACACACACACTGAACAGCTACTCTAAAGAACAACACACACACACTGAACACCTACCCTATAGAACAACACACACACTGAACAGCTACTCTAATGAACAACACACATACACTGAACAGCTACACTATAGAACAACACACACACTGAACAGCTACTCTAAAGAACAACACACACACACTGAACAGCTACCCTATAGAACAACACACACACTGAACAGCTACTCTAAAGAACAACACACACACACTGAACAGCTACCCTATAGAATAACGCACACACACACACTGAACAGCTACCCTATAGAACAACACACACAGTGAACAAATACCACACAAACACCAACAGGCCTGACACTATTCACTATACCAACAGGCCTATACTATTCTTATGTGGAGGGCTTTGTATAATATCAAAATACCTTACAAAGGAAAGGATGGATTTGTCTTAAGATTGGCATGTACAGACATGCAACAAAGACGTGGACATTCACCACCAACAGTATTAAGCATCTCCTTTACCCTGTGTTTTAGTAGACACACACACATCTTGTAGATCATGGCCAGGCTGTCTGGGACTAGGGTCTCAACGGGCTGGGTCTGTGGGTTGGGGTCCTGGAGGCTGAGGGGCAGCGTCACGAAGCGGTAGCCCCACAACGGGAACATACGTCTCAGCACACAATGAGACACCACCAGGATACGCACCTCCTTCAGTGGGCAGCTGGGCCAAAAACACCCAGTCAAGATATCAGAGCAAAGCAAGGACCATATGTTCCGATGGGGAGGAGTCAGAGGAAATCTTACTTTGGGCTTTTCTCCATGTCATTCAGATCTTCCAGAATCATGTGGAGAACTTCTGAAGAGGACTAAAACCAAATAAATTATTTTAATAATACAAATAGCAACAGGCTATTATAGATGATACACCAACACTTGTAAGCAAGGTAAAAGTGTTAATTATCCACATACCTCCATCAAATGAATGATACTTTTGGGATATAATAGCAGTATGCCAGTGACTTTCTCAGTCTGTGTGTTTTTCTGGAATTTCGACAAAAATTGCTCATAGTATTCTGGAATGAAGACAATCACGACAGTGAGTAACTCATTCTCCCGAAAGATTTGACCTTTTTTTTTTTTTCTTTTTTACCTGCAATTGCACTCTGTTTATCGTCAGCGTTTAGCTTTCTAGTTGCTACATACACCAGTCTGTGGATAAAACGTTTCTGCAAACACAAAAGACAGAAACAAGCTGATGTTAGACGCGCTCACTGCTAAAAACCTTAATTAATTGAAGGGATGCTGATCATGACCCCACATTTGTATGTTAGCGCGCCATCTTCAGCCTTACTTTGCAGGTTGTTTTCTGTTTTTCGACATCGGCAAAAAGCGAGTTTTTGTAGGCGTTGAAATACGAATTGACGCTGCCAGGTAGAGATGATGACAAAGGATTTACTGCCATTTTCCCGTTGCTATGGCAATTGCACCACCACGCGACAAACTTCAGTTAATTTGGTCCAGTCCATGTTCGTCTCTGGCTCCGAAGAAGCTCGTGGGTATCAGGCAGTTTATTTGTCAAGCATTTATGTATTTTTACAGATCCAAAACAAGTACAACTGATCCAGAAGCAACCACATGGCCAACATAAAAAGTCAATACTTTTTGAACTATACAGAGTACTCCATTAATATCAATGAAAACATAGACAAAACACACTTAGGCTATACAAAATGAACATTTAAATACATTAACAAACTTAAATTGATCTAGAGTTATACTAGGTCTACATTTTAGACCCAACTTGTGAGAATACAATAAAAGTAAATAAATCCAGATGTACAATAATTTTAACACAAAACAACACCTATAGACAGCAACATGCAAATGCTTGTCATAAAACTGTACTGCACTTGTGGCAAGATTTAAATATGTAGCAGTCTTTTTTAACATGATGACACATTGCCTGGTACAACAGGTCTGTAAATCAATATGTTTGTATCTTCATGATGGCAGCTCTGACTGAAATGTATATGTGAAAAGGAATTATGGAGGGAAAGTAGAAATGCAAGAAATACATTCAAAACAGCTTTAAATGCACACTAGCAAACAGTGAATATTTGTTCTAAAACAAGACTGTTGATACAGGTGAAAGTTATGGCAGTGGAATGGACAGATCATCAGTAACAACCCCAGTGACCGCAAGAGCCACCTGGACCACTCAATGCTAACATGGATTGATGTCTTTCAGTTAGCAGCTATTCATATATTAGCCCCAGTGGGTTAACCCTCATATTTCCCATATGCTCCTCATACTGTAAAACACTTTTAATACACTTAGGAGAGTGGTATTCTTTTTGTTGCCCCTGCCCAGAGCATGTTTTGAAATGCCAAATGTTAGGATGACTGCCATTACATTGGCACCAGAAAGCCTCTAAATATTGTAATAACAATTCACAGTACGTTTGTCATGCCAATGTAATGCTTCAAGGTAGGTTTATACTGCATTCTATCATCACAATCTACGAGGCAGTGATTATGTGTTTCTGTTGTAGGCAGATCAAGTCCATCTGTAAAAATAGCGCCCAGTTCTAGATAAAATTCTGACTATCAGCCATCTAAAATGTCATGGTCATTTACATATACAGGCAACTGCCAAAATGAAGGAAACACTTGAGTAAATGAGGGATACAAAGTATACTGAAAGCAGATGCTTCCACACAGGTGTGGTTCCTGAGTTAATTAAGCAATTAACATCCCATCATGCTTAGGGTCATGTACAAAAATTCCCAGTTGCCCATTATTACGACTACCGTGGCTAAAGTGTGTGTGTGTGTGTGTGTGTGTGTGTGTGTGTGTGTGTGTGTGTGTGTCACTCTCAGTCACCAGATCAAAACTCAATTGAATACTTATGGGAGATTCTGGAGCAGCACCAGAGACAGCGTTTTCCACAACCTTCAACAAAACACCAAAATAATGAATTTCTCATGGAAGAATGGTGTAGCATCCCTCAAAATATAGTTATAACAACTTGTAGAATTTATGCCAAGGTGCATTGAAGCTGTTCTGGTTCATGGTGGCCCAATGCCCTATTAAAACACTTTATGTTGGTGTTTCCTTTATTTTGGCAGTACATCTATGCTTTATCTTTCCAATTTCATTATACTTTCAATTTAATACAATCCAATATAAAATATATACTCATGTTATCTGAACATATAGAGCTACTTGACCTTCCCAGGAGAAACTCTGGACCCTTTGGATGAGAGTTCTTTTGGTCAGATCACATGGTCAGGAAGAACTCCTGGCCCTACGGCATTCCGCAGTGTTGAAGATCATGTTGTTTGTGTCCCAGTAGTTGTGACTGTTTCTTTGTGTTGTCTTGGGACTTTGGTTGATGAGAGCAGAGGAGCTATCCAGTCTCTACCAGGCCAGGGGAGAGGGCACTCTGGGGCTGCAGGGGTTCTCAGTGGCCTGGGTCTCATTCAGTGCTCTCTGGAAAACAGGACCAATTATCGTACATGAAAACAGAACCAATCATTGTACTTGAGTCACAGACGCATTTGAATGCTGTCAAATTGTGCGGTCAGAGACCTGTGAAGGGCATCACTATGGCTACTGGTTCACCTCAAACTTGGAAGTAAACTCAGCAAAAATGGCGAAGAAGCCCTCAGTGGAGGTGACCTTGCTGTCCTCTCCGAAGTAAGAGGCCACCTTAGTGAACTCGTCCATGGCTCTCAGCTGCAGAGAGTCCAGAGACTGAACCGCTGGGTGACTGTTCTCCAGGAAACCCTTTATCTTCAGGGTCAAGGGTCAAACTGTCAACTGTCAGACCATTCGAAGCACAGTGACACATTCTGACTAGTAACATACTGACCAATGGTGTAATTAAATTAAATCACATTTTATTTGCCCATTACACTGAATACAACAGGTGTAGACTTTACTGTGAAATGCTTACTTACGAGCACATTCCCAACATGCAGACTATTACAGTGTAATTACTACTACAGTGTGTTACTGTTCGCGTGAAATGTTGTGTTGTGAAGGGCTTTGTTGTTGATGGAAGGATACACTCATGACGGCAGCGAAGTGATCCTCGGCCGTGGCTGGGATCTTCTGACAGGCTGTCCTGATGTCCTGGATGGTGGAGTGAAGGTCAGCCAGCTCAGCTGTCAGGTTACGCTGATTCACTGCAGAGAAATGTCAAGAGAAAACCATGCAGTATGACTTGTACAATTTGTACACAGCTACACCGAACAATTTACAGGGGGCACCGGTACCGGTGCCCCCTGTATATAGCCTCGTTATAGCCTCGTTATAGCCTCGCTATATAGCCTCGTTATTGTTATTCTTATTGTGTTACTTTTAATTTTATCCTTCTTGGTAAATACATTCTTCTTCTTGAACTGCACTGTTGGTTAAGGGCTTGTAAGTAAGCATTTCACGGTAAAGTCTACACTTGTTGTATTCGGCGCATGTGGCAAATAAAGTTGGATTTGATTTGATTTGTATGAGATAAATCCAATGCATAGTGTCAAATGTCAATGCCATTCATTATAAATGTTGTAGTGTTTCAGTCTTATGAGATAACTGCTGAAAGGCATATCTGAATATCGAAAAGTAACTATCAGGAAACTGATTATCAGGAAACTGATAAGGACATGACTTGTAGTACATATTGTAATGTACTAAATGGAACTAATGCATTCTGCACATGAACCTCAGAGTCCTGCTGACGGACAGAGCCATGTAAAGAGCATTGTGTGGTGTTGTCTTACTGTACCTTTGGCTGCGAGTGGCACGGTTGTGAGGTCCCTGGCAAAGTTCAACAGTTCTGGGAAGTGTTGGCATAGCGATTTGGCAAGAATGTGGAGGAAGGTGGATTTACCATCCACCGTTTTAGTGGTGCTGAGCTGTAAGAAGGAAGGTGAGATAGAATTTGGCATTAGAAAGAGATTAACTCCAAGGCAAAGACAACACAAATCCCAAAAAGACAAATGAGGCTAAAGCATAATCAGTTAGAGAATGAACATCCATTCATACCTCAGTGAGAAAGTTGATCTTAAAGCCAGTGGTTTTGTTTGTCTTGGGTTGACCATTGTTCAGGTAATTCCCCATTGCCAGCACAAACTGTAGACAGAAACAGAGGTTTAGAAACAGTTTACCGGTAACACCACACGATCACCACATTATGCATACCTCTGAGTCTGTATCTTATTACCTTATCCTATATGATTTTACACACAATGCATCTTCTTTAATAACCTTAGATTATGACAGCAGAGACACATAAATAATAGGAAATAAACAAGAGAGCTGTTTGCCATTTCTCAACCATTAAGCTACTGTATTCCACTCTCAGGGAGTGCGAGTTACAGTAGTTGTATTACCTCGAGGATCTTGGCCAGTTTCTTGCTGCTCCTGAGTTCTATCGAGGCCCTGTAGATCCATTCGTATCCAGCCTTCATCTCCTCTGTCTTCTCCTGCAGGGCTGTCTTAAAATGGAGGCTCCGCAGACGAGTCTTATACTCAGGGACCATCAGCATCTGGGCACACACAGATTATGAACTCGAAAAATACTGTTACTATTGCTATCTGGTGCTATCTAGAACCTAAAACTGTTTGGCTGTCCCCATAGGAGAACCCTTGAAGAACCCTTTTTGGTTCCAGGTATAACCCTTTTGGGTTCTATGTAGAATTCTTTCCACAGAGGGTTCTACATGGAACCCAAAAGGGTTCTACCTGGAACCAAAATGGTTCTCCTATGGGGATAGCTGAAGAACCCGTTTGGAAACCTTTTTTCTAAGAGTGTATAGTATTCAGTAAAATACTGAAATGTATTTTTTTAAACATTCTAGCCTCATTCTAGACCAGGATCCCCAACTGGTTTTATTTGGTTTTCTGGAACTCTGTTCCCAAAGTATTTCCATCCATAATAGAGGGACACATGATCACATATAAATGTAAGCAAGGTTTGAAATGATCATGTTTTAGTCAAATAATATATCTGTTTATATATTCTTGCGGTTAATTTGCAGTCTACAAATTATTTGTAATTATGTTCCAGCCCCCCAACCAAATCGGTCTGCGGCTGAATCTAGTTGATGATCCCTGGCCTAGAGGGACTGGCTGGGCCAATATGTGGTTCCGACCCACCATTTGGGAAACATTGACACAACAGTGTCTCAGTTACCTGCAGGACAAACTGGTCAGGGTCACTGAGTTTGGCAGAGTTCTGGTCGAAGCATTGGTACTGTTTGACTTCCTGGTCATCGGGGGCGTAGAGCAGCAGCTGCTTGATGTGGGCTGGCTCCAGTCTGTCTGTGCTCATAGTCATCAGCACCTGGCGCAGCTCACCTGGAGACAGCTTCAGGTGAGCGATCAGGATGGCTGGTTAGAGGAGGCGTGGAATAAAGGGATGGAGGAGAGCAGGTTTATTTAAGCAATAAGGCAATATGGCCAAAATACCACGGATAAGGGCTGTTCTTAGACACAACGCAACGTGGAGGTCTATTGATCAATTGGTCATATAGGACATACCCCAGAGGAGCCTAATCGCTATTATAAACTGGTTAACAACGTAATTAGAGCAGTAAAATAAATGTTTTGTCATACCGTGGTATACGAGTATGATATACCACAGCTGTCAGACAATCAGCATTCAGGGCTTGAACCACCCAGTTTAAAATGGTTTATTTTGACCCCGTTAGCTGTTACATTAGCAACTGATACTCTTTATGGGGTCCACACAAAACAGTCATATACAATAAAAACAAACTTTCATTGATAAACAACAAGTTTCTGTAGAAATCAGAACACCTGTGTTTGAATCTCAGAGTCACCTGAATAGATAGAGAGTATATTCAATAGAGAGTCTATTCAAATCATTGAGATAAAGGTTCCTGGGGGCCAAGGCCAGGGTCATATTTCAGATCCCTGGGGACCAAGGCCAGGGTCATGGTTCAGATCCCTGGGGACCAAGGCCAGGGGGACCAAGGCCAGGGTCATGGTTCAGATCCCTTGGGACCAAGGCCAGGGTCATGGTTCAGATCCCTGGGGACCAAGGCCAGGGTCATGGTTCAGATCCCTAGGGACCAAGGCCAGGGTCATGGTTCAGATCCCTGGGGACCAAGGCCAGGGTCATGGTTCAGATCCCTGGGGACCAAGGCCAGGGTCATGGTTCAGATCCCTGGGGACCAAGGCCAGGGTCATGGTTCAGATCCCTGGGGACCAAGGCCAGGGTCATGGTTCAGATCCCTGGGGACCAAGGCCAGGGTCATGGTTCAGATCCCTGGGGACCAAGGCCAGGGTCATGGTTCAGATCCCTGGGGACCAAGGCCAGGGTCATGGTTCAGATCCCTGGGGACCAAGGCCAGGGTCATGGTTCAGATCCCTGGGGACCAAGGCCAGGGTCATGGTTCAGATCCCTGGGGACCAAGGCCAGGGTCATGGTTCAGATCCCTTGGGACCAAGGCCAGGGTCATGGTTCAGATCCCTGGGGACCAAGGCCAGGGTCATGGTTCAGATCCCTGGGGACCAAGGCCAGGGTCATGGTTCAGATCCCTAGACCAAGGCCAGGGTCATGGTTCAGATCCCTGGGACCAAGGCCAGGGTCATGGTTCAGATCCCTGGAGACCAAGGCCAGGGTCATGGTTCAGATCCCTGGGGACCAAGGCCAGGGTCATGGTTCAGATCCCTGGGGACCAAGGC
Source organism: Oncorhynchus keta (assembly GCF_023373465.1). Lineage (NCBI taxonomy): Eukaryota > Metazoa > Chordata > Actinopteri > Salmoniformes > Salmonidae > Oncorhynchus > Oncorhynchus keta. The sequence continues at coordinate 13,222,590 of NC_068422.1, read as the reverse complement.
CAGGGTCATGGTTCAGATCCCACGTGTTTGGTACTTTGTTGTTTTTGTTCGGTGATCACCAAGGCCAGGGTCATGGTTCAGATCCCTGGGGACCAAGGCCAGGGTCATGGTTCAGATCCCTGGGGACCAAGGCCAGGGTCATGGTTCAGATCCCTGGGGACCAAGGCCAGGGTCATGGTTCAGATCCCTGGGGCCACCAAGGCCAGGGTCATGGTTCAGATCCCTGGGGACCAAGGCCAGGGTCATGGTTCAGATCCCTGGGGACCAAGGCCAGGGTCATGGTTCAGATCCCTCCTGGGGACCAAGGCCAGGGTCATGGTTCAGATCCCTGGGGACCAAGGCCAGGGTCATGGTTCAGATCCCTGGAGACCAAGGCCAGGGTCATGGTTCAGATCCCTGGGGACCAAGGCCAGGGTCATGGTTCAGATCCCTGGGGACCAAGGCCAGGGTCATGGTTCAGATCCCTGGGGCCACATGGTTCAGATCCCTGGGGACCAAGGCCAGGGTCATGGTTCAGATCCCTGGATCCCTGGGGACCAAGGCCAGGGTCATGGTTCAGATCCCTGGGACCAAGGCCAGGGTCCAAGGCCAGGCCAGGGTCATGGTTCAGATCCCTGGGGACCAAGGCCAGGGTCATGGTTCAGATCCCTGGAGACCAAGGCCAGGGTCATGGTTCAGATCCTTGGTACTTTGTTGTTTTTGTTCGGTGATCATTTAATAAAGTAAAATGTACGCCTACCACGCTGCACCTTGGTCCACTCATTCTAACGATCGTGATAGTCATGGTTCAGATCCCTGGGGACCAAGGCCAGGGTCATGGTTCAGATCCCTGGGGACCAAGGCCAGGGTCATGGTTCAGATCCCTGGGGACCAAGGCCAGGGTCATGGTTCAGATCCCTGGGGACCAAGGCCAGGGTCATGGTTCAGATCCCTGGGGACCAAGGCCAGGGTCATGGTTCAGATCCCTGGGGACCAAGGCCAGGGTCATGGTTCAGATCCCTGGCCAGGGTCATGGTTCAAGGCCAGGGTCATGGTTCAGATCCCTGGGGACCAGGCCAGGGTCCCTGGGACCAAGGCCAGGGTCATGGTTCAGATCCCTGGGGACCAAGGCCAGGGTCATGGTTCAGATCCCTGGGGACCAAGGCCAGGGTCATGGTTCAGATCCCTGGGGACCAAGGCCAGGGTCATGGTTCAGATCCCTGGGGGAGGCCAGGGTCATGGTTCAGATCCCTTGGGACCAAGGCCAGGGTCATGGTTCAGATCCCTGGGGACCAAGGCCAGGGTCATGGTTCAGATCCCTAGGGACCAAGGCCAGGGTCATGGTTCAGATCCCTGGCCAAGGCCAGGGTCATGGTTCAGATCCCTGGAGACCAAGGCCAGGGTCATGGTTCAGATCCCTGGGGACCAAGGCCAGGGTCATGGTTCAGGACCAAGGCCAGGGTCATGGTTCAGATCCCTGGGGACATGGTTCAAGGCCAGGCCAGGGTCATGGTTCAGATCCCTGGAGACCAAGGCCAGGGTCATGGTTCAGATCCCTGGGGACCAAGGCCAGGGTCATGGTTCAGATCCCTGGGGACCAAGGCCAGGGTCATGGTCCCTCCAAGGCCAGGGTCCCCCTGGGACCAAGGCCAGGGTCATGGTTCAGATCCCTGGGGACCAAGGCCAGGGTCATGGTTCAGATCCCTGGAGACCAAGGCCAGGGTCATGGTTCAGATCCTTAGGGATCACGTTTAGTTTGGTACTTTGTTGTTTTTGTTCGGTGATCATTTAATAAAGTAAAATGTACACCTACCACGCTGCACCTTGGTCCACTCATTCTAACGATCGTGATAGTCATGGTTCAGATCCCTGGGGACCAAGGCCAGGGTCAGATCCCTGGGGACCAAGGCCAGGGTCATGGTTCAGATCCCTGGGGACCAAGGCCAGGGTCATGGTTCCCCTGGGGACCAAGGCCAGGGTCATGGTTCAGATCCCTGGGGACCAAGGCCAGGGTCATGGTTCAGATCCCTTGGGACCAAGGCCAGGGTCATGGTTCAGATCCCTGGGGACCAAGGCCAGGGTCATGGTTCAGATCCCTGGGACCAAGGCCAGGGTCATGGTTCAGATCCCTGGGGACCAAGGCCAGGGTCATGGTTCAGATCCCTGGGGACCAAGGCCAGGGTCATGGTTCAGATCCCTGGGGACCAAGGCCAGGGTCATGGTTCAGATCCCTGGGGACCAAGGCCAGGGTCATGGTTCAGATCCCTTGGGACCAAGGCCAGGGTCATGGTTCAGATCCCCCTAGCGACAGATCCCTGGAGACCAAGGCCAGGGTCATGGTTCAGATCCCTAGGGACCAAGGCCAGGGTCATGGTTCAGATCCCTGGGGACCAAGGCCAGGGTCATGGTTCAGATCCCTGGGGACCAAGGCCAGGGTCATGGTTCAGATCCCTGGAGACCAAGGCCAGGGTCATGGTTCAGATCCCTAGGGACCAAGGCCAGGGTCATGGTTCAGATCCCTGGGGACCAAGGCCAGGGTCATGGTTCAGATCCTTAGGGATCACGTTTAGTTTGGTACTTTGTTGTTTTTGTTCGGTGATCATTTAATAAAGTAAAATGTACGCCTACCACGCTGCACCTTGGTCCACTCATGCTAACGATCGTGATAGTCATGGTTCAGATCCCTGGGGACCAAGGCCAGGGTCATACTCACAGGCGTTGTAGGCTTTCTTATGAGACAGAATCTCCACCACGTCTTTCTTTTTAAAGCTCTCGGGCAGGAAGGCTGGCTCTGGAAGAGATACTGACACATTTAATCACAGTGTAAGGATGCTGCTCTCCAGGCACCAGGGTTGGAAACACTAACAGGCACTAAAGGTGGACAGGTAATGAGAGAAGAGAGGGGATGGTAGGTGGTGCTTTATGGAGAATGCATTTGATGAGCAGGTGAATAGACGTGCTTAGTAGACTCCATGGGACAACTTGGTGAGCTGTGAAGGCATAAGAACAACATGGAAAATCAGCAATACACTGACACCATGAAACACAAAACAAGTCATGTTGAATTAATGAAAGCAATGTACTCTTCCACAGCTATGAAACCAAATAATTATATTGTTATATAATTATATGCAGTGTTCCCTGGCAAAAGAGACCATGGTCTCAATGGGACTCCCTGTTAAATAAAGATACACAATCTGACTATGAGGACAATATTTAAACATGTTATCAACAGAACCAGTGATATGAATACATGATATGATATGACTATGAGATGAGATGTTTGATGAAGAGATCAGAATAAAAACTTACTGGAACTCCGTTGGGTACCAAAGTGCATCTCTAGATCGAGATACTTCACCATGTCACTCAGTTTGTCATAGTCGGGGTCCTCTCCAAGCTAAAGCAGACAAAGTAGCTCATCTGTCAATACATTTCTTAACACAACAACAACAAACAGTACTGATTCCAGGTTCAGGGTTAGTACAATAGACTCGACACATGCCTGTCCCCAGATGGTTCCCTCAGAGTTCTCCACCTGCTCCCAGCGCAGTCTCTTCACACTCATGTGGTTGGTGTCCCCAGCACAGGGACTGGAATTGGGCAGTGGAGGTGGGTCGCAGGGGGGAGGCAGTGGTGGAGGGGGCGGTGGGGGGACCTTGTGTTTCTGGAGCTCTGACACTGAGATGGGGGTCTCATAGGTCTGTGAGTGAGGGGTTGGGGAGGGTGACTTTGGGGCTGGGACAGGTGAGGGGCTTTAGGGGGAAGGCTGTGGCTCAGCTGGGGCTGGTAGGGCTGGTGGTGAAGCTGGTGGTGCCTCTGGAGGGCGAGCTGGCTTTGCCTGTTGGGCTGAGGGGAGGGCTGGGGACACAGGATGGGCTGGGTCAGGGGCTGAGGCTGGCTGGCCTGGCGGGGCAGGTTCCTGGGGCGAGAGGGCTGGGGAGAGTAGCGAGGGCCCAGGGGGAGAGTCATCTGAGTAGCCTGGTGGTGGACACAGCCCTGTAGCTCATCTCTGGTTGGCAGCACCTTGTGTAGGGACGGCCTGTTGTACATGAAGGCCCGTGGAGGAGGCGGGGGAGGGGGGATGATGGGGTGCTGCGGCTGGAAGGACATGCGCGCCCGAGGGATGTGTTCGGGGGAGAAGTGGGAGAGGACAGGGGTAATGGGGAGGTGGTCGGAGAAGCCGAAGGGTGGCGGGGGTAAGGGGGTGGGCAAGGGCGGGGGTGGTGGGGCGCTCTGCGGGGGTGGGGGGATGGGGATGTGTTCTGACCCGGAGGAGTAGGTGGGGGAGGTGGCCTCATCATTGCTGCTGATGTCCTCACTGCTGGCACTGCTCAGCTGGCGGGGGAGGTAGCTCACCTCCTGCTCATCCTGGAAACTCATCTGGACACAGCAGATAATCATCAGTCTCACGCCTTCTAATCAGACGCACCATGTCATCTGATTTACATCTTGTAACCATTCTTCAGACACACCTTATAATCAACCTTCATTGTACAGCGATTAATGCATGTAATCATTTCCTATTCATATGCACTGCTTTTCTTCAGAAACCATGGAAACCATCCCCATAAATATCTGTTCACGCAATAACAACTACATTTACTGTACCGTCTGTATCATGTTAGTAAACATCAGATTTCTTATACTGTACTGTAGATAATTGAATAACTTGTTGGACATGACTGTTTCTGCACTCAATGAATTTGATCTGGTACAATTTTAAAAATGCTGGGTTAAAAACCACCCAGTGCTGGCTAAATAGTGGACAGAACACATGTTGGATCATATTTGGGTGATCATGTTATTTTCAGTGGGTGTGACCTATTGGTGGCTTGGCTTGCAGATAGGTATTCTTAGCCACCCGTGATAGTAAATGTTGTTCCTGTTCATCATGTTAAGTTTGTACACTGCAAATATGTCACGATCGTTATAAGGAGTTTTTGTTATCTATTTTCTATTTTACCTTTATTTAACTAGGCAAGTCAGTTAAGAACAAATTCTTATTTTCAATGACGGCCTAGGAACAGTGGGTTAACTGCCTGTTCAGGGGCAGAACGACAGATTTATACCTTGTCAGCTTGGGGATTTGAACTTGCAACCTTTCAGTTACTAGTCCAACTAGAGTGGACCAAGATGCTGCGTGGTATGTTTGCATACTTTATTTTGGAACAGAAAACTTTAAAGAACAAAACAAAAAAACGAACAAACGAACCCTGAAGCTACTATAATGCTCACAGGCATAGACAAGATCCCACAAAGCACAATGGGAAAATGGCTACCTAAATATGATCCCCAATCAGAGACAACGATAAACAGCTGCCTTTGATTGGGAACCATACTAGGTCAACATATAAATATCATTCACCGAGATAACCCACCCTTAAATCACACCCAGACCGAACCAACATAGAGAATAAAAGCTCTCTATGGTCAGGGCGTGACAGTACCCCCCCCACCCCCAAAGGTGCGGACTCCGGCCTCAAAACCTGAGTCAATAGGGGAGGGTCTGGGTGGGCATCTACCGTCGGGGGCAGTTCCGGTGCGGGGCAAAGTACCCACTCCGCTCATGAACATGTCATCGGAGGAACCGGACAGTGGCTCGTTGCCGGAAGAACCGGACACCATGGGTCATCGCCAGAGGAACCGGACCGTGAATCATCGCCGGATGCTCCAGACTGTGGATCATCGCCGGGGGCTCCTGGCTGTGGATCGTCGCTGGAGGAACCGGACCCTGAATCGTCGCCAGAGGCTCCGGACCATGAATCGTCGCCGGAGGAACCGGACCGTAGATCGTCGTCTGGGACTCCGGACCGTAGATCGTCGCCGGGAACTCCGGACCTTAGATCGTCGCCAGGGACTCCGGACCGTCGATCGTCGCCGGAGGCTCCGGACTGTAGATCGTCGCCAGAGGCTCCGGACTGTGAGCCCTCGCAGGAGCCCTCGCAGGAGCCCTCGCGCTCCACGGTCCGGAACCTCCAGATCCATGGCCGGAGCCTTCCCCTGCGCCGATACCCAGTCTAAGCACGCCGTCCAGTCCAGCTCCAAGGCCAGAGTCTTCTTCGACGTTGGTGCCAAGTCCAGGCATAGCGTCCAGTCCCGCTCCATGGCAGGAGCTTTCCCCTGCGCCTAGGTCCAGTCCAGGCACAGTGTTCAGCCTGGGTCTATGGCTGGACACAATATATACTGAGTGTACAAAACATTAAGGACACCTGCTCTTTCCATAACATAGACTGTTTCTGTACTGCACTTGGTGACATCGGCCGATGTAAAAAAGGCTTTATAAATACATTTGATGATGAGCGGGTACTTCGTCCCGCACCAGAGCCGCCACCGACACTAGACACCCCCCCCAACCCTCCCTTTTTTGTTTCAGGTTTTGCGGTCGGAGTCCGCACATTTGGAGGGGGGTAGTGTCACGTCCTGACCATAGAAAACCTGTATTTTTATGGTAGAGTAGGTCAGGGCGTGAATAGGGTTTTTTGTTCTAGTTTATATTTTCTGAGGTTCTAGGTTTGATTTTCTATGTTGGTGATTTGTATGATTCCCAATTAGAGGCAGCTGGTTATCGTTGTCTCTAATTGGGGATCATATTTAAGTAGCATTTTTTCCACCTGTGGGTTATGGGATATTGTTTATGTTTAGTTGCCTGTTAGCACAGCATTGTCATCATGGTTCGTTTATTCTTTATTGTTTTGTAATTGCTTAAGTTTCACTTTATAAATTTAAAGTATGTGGAACTCTACGCCTTAGTCCGACCATCATTATTACGAACATCGTGATACAATTAAAATGTTCCTTCAATAACTTTGCTTATTAGATATTTTAATATAATTTAAAAACATTATTATTTAAATATTATAACGTGGTAACTCTCCCTACATTGGGATATGTTTATAGGCATATCATACTCTTGTGTAAGAGTACAAAGTCTCAGTGCTCAACCTTAACATGTGATGACAATACTGTACAACACAACATGAACCGGAATTTATATTTACTCTCATGGGTGGCCAAAAATAACTATTTGAAAGCCTCGCCCACTAAGCCACACCTCTAAGTCTTCAGATCTGACCTGGTGGGTCATGGCTCAATGATCCAGCATCAACAACCCAACGAAGTGACCCAACTGGCTGTGTCACAATAACCTAACGTGTGTTCTGTCCAATATGTATTTTTTTCTGCTTTTTTTGCGTGTTTGGGCCCACAGTGGCTCTCTCACATCCTCATAGTGACTATCTCTTCATATACTGTCTCCATCTCTCACCCCCTCATAGTGACTATCTCTTAATTTACTGTCTCCATCTCTCAGCTCCTCATAGTGACTAACTCTTCATATACTGTCTCCGTCGCTCTCCTCCTCATAGTGACTATCTCTTCATGTACTGTCTCCATCTCTCAGCTCCTCATAGTGACTATCTCATCATATGCTGTCTCCATCTCTCACCTCCTCATGGTGACTATCTCTTCATATACTGTCTCCGTCGCTCTCCTCCTCATAGTGACTATCTCATCATATGCTGTCTCCGTCGCTCTCCTCCTCATAGTGAATATCTCTTCATATACTGTCTCCATCTCTCACCCCCTCATAGTGACTATCTCTTAATATACTGTCTCCATCTCTCACCCCCCCATAGTGACTATCTCATCATATACTGTCTCCGTCGCTCTCCTCCTCATAGTGAATATCTCTTCATATACTGTCTCCATCTCTCACCCCCTCATAGTGACTATCTCTTCATATCTCTCACCTCATAGTGACTCTCTCTTCATATACTGTCTTTCAAATCAAATCTGTCTCCGTTAGCAGATCGCTCTCCTCCTCATAGTGACTATCTCATCATATGCTGTCTCCGTCGCTCTCCTCCTCATAGTGAATATCTCTTCATATACTGTCTCCATCTCTCACCCCCTCATAGTGACTATCTCTTCATATACTGTCTCCATCTCTCACCCCCTCATAGTGACTATCTCTTCATGTACTGTCTCCATCGCTCTCCTCCTCATAGTGACTATCTCTTCATATACTGTCTCCGTCTCTCACCCACTCATAGTGACTATCTCTTCATGTACTGTCTCCGTCGCTCTCCTCCTCATAGTGACTGTCTCTTAATTTACTGTCTCCATCTCTCACCTCCTCATAGTGACTCTCTCTTCATATACTGTCTTTGTCTCTCACCTTCTCATAGTGACTATCTCTTCATGTACTGTCTCCGTCTCTCACCTCCTCATAGTCATTCTCTCCAGGGAGGAAGTCTTCCACCAGAGTGACACGGTGTCCCAGCTGTTCGCTCAGAGCGTCCAGGAACTTGTCAGTGTCCCTGCTCCGGGGGGGTCTGGAGAAGGTGAAAAGCTTCCTGCGTCTGGACAGGGGGCTGGTGGGGTCGTCAGAGTTCTGGGGGGATGGAGGCGGGCTCTCCAGGCTCACATAGGGGTTGGAGTCAGCGCTGCCCGGAGAGGGAATGGTTCCCCCGTGGTACAACTCATACAGAGGGTCGGGCAGAGGTTCCTTCCATGTCAGAGACAGACCTGATTTACGGTTCCCTGGGGAGGGGAAAAGAAACGCTCCATTATTTCAAAGATGTCTAACAGAGGACTTTGTGACTAAATAAATCTCTTTAAACTTTGTGACTAAATAAGTCTCTTTAAACAAAATGGGTTCCATCTTAAATGATCTTATTTGTCATCCTTGAAGTCATGAATGACAACATTTATGACAATGTTATTGTTATCTTTACAATTGACGGACCATTGGCTTCAAGTGGTTGCCGTGTCGACAGTGTGTGTGTGTGTGTGTGTGTGTGTGTGGGTATGTCTGTGTTACCTGTGCTACCTTGACTGAGAGAGGAGCGAGCTGGAGACTGGCCATAGGCGTCAGTCTGTCCCAGCTCCTCTCGGTCAGGCTGGGTCAGTGGAGAGCAGCGACTGTGATTCTGCTGCATGGCCTTCACGGCACCCGTCCCTGTGTACACACTCTCCAGTTCCGTGTACACTCCTGACATCTAGGGGTCGTAGGTGTGAGCAGGCCATTAGCACAAAGCACTGGGAACTCTTTATCACAAGGTCTGCTTATAAACACTTTATGAATCATAACTAGATACTTTGTTTAACTATTATTTACCTTGAGTAAAAATCCTAAACAACATGCCTCCTATTTGTCTTGCTTTAAACGTTAACATAACTATATACTAATGTTTTCAGACGGTTCATGAGCTGACGTCCAGATAAAGTGTTTCCAAAAGCATCGTTATCTGGCGTACACACATAACTAGCACTGCTGGCTCTATATGGCTGAGCATTGTGTTGCAGTTTTATACCCACGTGATTCAGGTCAGGGGATTCTGGGAAGGAGGTGCCATCTCCACACTGTCTCTCTCCGGGTGTCCCACTCCCACTCCCTGGTGCAGCCACATGAATCCCTGCATCCACATGAAGGACAGGGACAAGAATTCATGATCATCCTCCTCCTCTCCTGCCCAGAGAGGAGGGGAGACAGCAGGAGACAGCAGGAAGCATCAGAATGTAGTTAACAGCATGGAGACGCAACAGAGACTGTAGTCCAGTCTGATAACCGTGGTCTGGATCCTAACTTGAGATCTACTGTACGCTACACCCCGTAACTTGAATTTCTGCACAAATCTCCCATTGGCGTCAATGTGTAGTTTGTGCTAAATTCCAAGTTACTGTATACATTTCTCAGGTTAAGATTCGGCCCTATGAGAGTATAGATGGGATAAATGCAATACTAGGCTTGGATATACACTGGGTATACCAAACATTAGGGACACCTTCCTGATATTGAGTTGCACCCCCCACACACTTTGCCCTCAGAGCAGCCTCAATTAATTTGGGTATGGACTATACAAGGTGTTGAAAGTGTTCCACAGGAATGTTGGCCCATGTTGACTCCTATATTTCCCACAGTCGTGTCAAGTTGACTGGATGTCCTTTGGGTGGTGGACCATTCTTGATACACACAGGAAACTGTTGAGCGTGAAAACCACAGCAGCGTTGCCGTTCTTGACACAAACCGGTGCGCCCGGCACGTACTACCATACCTCATTCAAAGGCACTTAAATATTTTGTATTGCCCATTCGCCTCTGAACGGCACACATACACAATCCATGTCTCAATTGTCTCAAGGCTTAAAAATCCTTCTTTAACCTGTCTCCTCCCCATCTACACTGATTGCGACATTAATAAGGGATCATAGCTTTCACCTAGATTCACCTGGCCAGTCTATGTCATTGGTGTTCCTAGTGTTCTGTATATTCAGTGTATGCTCTCTGTTAACAGCAGCAGGTGAACCATTAGTCCAGGAGTGAATGGTTGAGAGGAAACCCTTCCAATCAAGGATAAAGACAAATAGTTTTTGAGCTGATCACTTTAGTACCCATTCCCAGGTGTGTTCTGATGATGCAGTCATCAGAGCTCCTCTCCCGTACGGTGCCTCTGTAGGAGGTGCCTGACACACGCACTGAGCTGCTCCTCCTATGGTGCTCCTGTCCTGCACCTGGCTCTGGCTCTGTTGCTGCTGCACACACACACACACACACACACACACACACACACACACACACACACACACACACACACACACACACACACGCACACACACACAGAAAGAGAGAGACGAATTAGAATAACAAAAGGAAACATCTCAGAATATCCCAAACACCCACTGAACAATAAACATATCCTCTAGTCGTCAGTTCTTGTCATGGTAATATCTAGCTGTCTTAGCCTTGTCTCTCAAGATGAAAAGCAATCACCCACTTTGGAAGAGAAGACAACCTATTATGCAAATCTAAACCATTGAGACCATAACCAGACCAAGACCCCACCTCTAACTCAACTCACTCACCCACAACAGACCCATTCCAAGCAGGCAGAGAGATGTGGCTAATGGCTAGCTGACCCACCTGCAGTCTTAAAACCAAGGAAGCGTGAAATCTTGCTCTGACAGTGTTCCTGCTCCTCGTAGGTCAACAGCTGGTAGATGAACTGCCAGATCACCTGCTTGGCTGGAGTGTCCAACACCGGGAACACATCAACAATCAGGGTGTCCACGTTCCTGAACATATACAGTGGGGCAAAAAAGTATTTAGTCAGCCACCAATTGTGCAAGTTCTCCCACTTAAAAAGATGAGGTCTGTAATTTTCATCATAGGTACAAAATGAGAAAACAAAAATCCAGAAAATGAATTTGTAGGATTTTTAATGAATTTATTTGCAAATTATGGTGGAAAATAAGTATTTGGTCAATAACAAAAGTTTATCTCAATACTTTGTTATATACCCTTTGTTGGCAATGACAGAGGTCAAACATTTTCTGTAAGTCTTCACAAGGTTTTCACACACTGTTGCTGGTATTTTGGCCCATTCCTCCATGCAGATCTCCTCTAGAGCAGTGATGTTTTGGGGCTGTTGCTGGGCAACACAGACTTTCAACTCCCTCCAAAGATTTTCTATAGGGTTGAGATCTGGAGACTGGCGAGGCCTGTTCAAGGGCAGAACGACAGATTTGTACCTTGTCAGCTCGGGGGGTTTGACCTCGTTGGACAAGTAACCTTCCGGTTACTTGTCCAACGCTCTAACCACTAGGTTACCCTGCCGCCCTTGCTGATGGAAGGAGGTTTTCACTAAAAATTTCCTTTACACGGATCAGTCGTCCTGGTCCCTTTGCAGAAAAACAGCCCCAAAGCATGATGTTTCCACCCCCATGCTTCACAGTAGGCATGGTGTTCTTTGGATGCAACTCAGCATTCTTTGTCCTTTGCTCACCGTTCAAAAATCAAAATCAAATCAAAATCAAATTTTATTTGTCACATACACATGGTTAGCAGATGTTAATGCGAGTGTAGCGAAATGCTTGTGCTTCTAGTTCCGACAGTGCAGTAATAACCAACAAGTAATCTAACTAACAATTCCAAAACTATTGTCTTATACACAGTGTAAGGGGATAAAGAATATGTACATAAGGATATATGAATGAATGATGGTACAGAGCAGCATAGGCAAGATACAGTAGATGGTATCGAGTACAGTATATACATATGAGATGAGTATGTAAAAAAAGTGGCATTGTTAAAGTGGCTAGTGATACATGTATTACATAAGGATGCAGTCGATGATATAGAGTACAGTATATACGTATGCATATGAGATTAATAATGTAGGGTAAGTAACATTATATAAGGTAGCATTGTTTAAAGTGGCTAGTGATATATTTACATCATTTCCCATCAATTCCCATTATTAAAGTGGCTGGAGTTGAGTCAGTGTCAGTGTCAGTGTGTTGGCAGCAGCCACTCAATGTTAGTGGTGGCTGTTTAACAGTCTGATGGCCTTGAGATAGAAGCTGTTTTTCATTCTCTCGGTCCCAGCTTTGATGCACCTGTACTGACCTCGCCTTCTGGATGATAGCGGGGTGAACAGGCTCGGGTGGTTGATGTCCTTGATGATCTTTATGGCCTTCCTGTAACATCGGGTGGTGTAGGTGTCCTGGAGGGCAGGTAGTTTGCCCCCGGTGATGCGTTGTGCAGACCTCACTACCCTCTGGAGAGCCTTACGGTTGAGGGCGGAGCAGTTGCCGTACCAGGCGGTGATACAGCCCGCCAGGATGCTCTCGGTTGTGCATCTGTTGAAGTTTGTGAGTGCTTTTGGTGACAAGCCAAATTTCTTCAGCCTCCTGAGGTTGAAGAGGCGCTGCTGCGCCTTCTTCACGATGCTGTCTGTGTGAGTGGACCAATTCAGTTTGTCTGTGATGTGTATGCCGAGGAACTTAAAACTTGCTACCCTCTCCACTACTGTTCCATCGATGTGGATAGGGGAGTGTTCCCTCTGCTGTTTCCTGAAGTCCACAATCATCTCCTTAGTTTTGTTGACGTTGAGTGTGAGGTTATTTTCCTGACACCACACTCCGAGGGCCCTCACCTCCTCCCTGTAGGCCGTCTCGTCGTTGTTGGTAATCAAGCCTACCACTGTTGTGTCGTCCGCAAACTTGATGATTGAGTTAGAGGCGTGCGTGGCCACGCAGTCGTGGGTGAACAGGGAGTACAGGAGAGGGCTCAGAACGCACCCTTTGTGGGGCCCCAGTGTTGAGGATCAGCGGGGAGGAGATGTTGTTGCCTACCCTCACCACCTGGGGGCGGCCCGTCAGGAAGTCCAGTACCCAGTTGCACAGGGCGGGGTCGAGACCCAGGGTCTCGAGCTTGATGACGAGCTTGGAGGGTACTATGGTGTTGAATGCCGAGCTGTAGTCAATGAACAGCATTCTCACATAGGTATTCCTCTTGTCCAGATGGGTTAGGGCAGTGTGCAGTGTGGTTGAGACTGCATCGTCTGTGGACCTATTTGGGCGGTAAGCAAATTGGAGTGGGTCTAGGGTGTCAGGTAGGGTGGAGGTGATATGGTCCTTGACTAGTCTCTCAAAGCACTTCATGATGACGGAAGTGAGTGCTACGGGGCGGTAGTCATTTAGCTCAGTTACCTTAGCTTTCTTGGGAACAGGAACAATGGTGGCCCTCTTGAAGCATGTGGGAACAACAGACTGGTATAGGGATTGATTGAATATGTCCGTAAACACACCAGCCAGCTGGTCTGTGCATGCTCTGAGGGCGCAGCTGGGGATGCCGTCTGGGCCTGCAGCCTTGCGAGGGTTAACACGTTTAAATTTCTTACTCACCTCGGCTGCAGTGAAGGAGAGACTGCATGTTTTCGTTGCAGGCCGTGTCAGTGGCACTGTATTGTCCTCGAAGCGGGCAAAAAAGTTATTTTTTATTTTTGTAATCAGTGATTGACTGTAGACCCTGCCACATGCCTCTTGTGTCTGAGCCATTGAATTGAGATTCTACTTTGTCTCTGTACTGACGCTTAGCTTGTTTGATAGCCTTGCGGAGGGAATAGCTGCACTGTTTGTATTCGGTCATGTTACCAGACACCTTGCCCTGATTAAAAGCAGTGGTTCGCGCTTTCAGTTTCACGCGAATGCTGCCATCAATCCACGGTTTCTGGTTAGGGAATGTTTTAATCGTTGCTATGGGAACGACATCTTCAACGCACGTTCTAATGAACTCGCACACCGAATCAGCGTATTCGTCAATATTGTCATCTGACGAAATACGAATAATACGAAACATATCCCAGTCCACGTGATGGAAGCAGTCTTGGAGTGTGGAGTCAGCTTGGTCGGACCAGCGTTGGACAGACCTCAGCGTGAGAGCCTCTTGTTTTAGTTTCTGTCTGTAGGCAGGGATCAACAAAATGAAGTTGTGGTCAGCTTTTCCGAAAGGGGGGCGGGGCAGGGCCTTATATGCGTCGTGGAAGTTAGAGTAACAATGATCCAAGGTTTTTCCACCCCTGGTTGCGCAATCGATATGCTGATAAAATTTAGGGAGTCTTGTTTTCAGATTAGCCTTGTTAAAATCCCCAGCTACAATGAATGCAGCCTCCGGATAAATGGTTTCCAGTTTGCAAAGAGTTAAATAAAGTTCGTTCAGAGCCATCGATGTGTCTGCTTGGGGGGGGATATATACGGCTGTGATTATAATCGAAGAGAATTCTCTTGGTAGATAATGCGGTCTACATTTGATTGTGAGGAATTCTAAATCAGGTGAACAGAAGGATTTGAGTTTCTGTATGTTTCTTTCATCACACCATGTCTCGTTAGCCATAAGGCATACGCCCCCGCCCCTCTTCTTACCAGAAAGATGTCTGTTTCTGTCGGCGCGATGCGTGGAGAAACCCGTTGGCTGCACCGCCTCGGATAGCGTCTCTCCAGTGAGCCATGTTTCCGTGAAGCAAAGAACGTTACAGTCTCTGATGTCCCTCTGGAATGCTACCCTTGCTCGGATTTCATCAACCTTGTTGTCAAGAGACTGGACATTGGCAAGAAGAATGCTGGGGAGTGGTTCACGATGTGCCCGTCTCCGGAGTCTGACCAGAAGACCGCCGCGTTTCCCTCTTTTTCTTAGTCGTTTTTTGGGGTCGCTGCATGGGATCCATTCCGCTGTCCTGTTTGAAAGGCAGAACACAGGATCCGCGTCGCGAAAAACATATTCTTGGTCGTACTGATGGTGAGTTGACGCTGATCTTATATTCAGTAGTTCTTCTCGACTGTATGTAATGAAACCTTAGATGACCTGGGGTACTAATGTAAGAAATAACACATAAAAGAAAAAAAAAACTGCATAGTTTCCTAGGAACGCGAAGCGAGGCGGCCATCTCTGCCGGAAGTACATCATTTTGATCATTTTGACCCCACGGGGTGAGATCTTGCGTGAAGCCCCAGATCGAGGGAGATTATCAGTGGTCTTGTATGTCTTCTATTTCCTAATAATTGCTCCCACAGTTGATTTCTTCAAACCAAGCCGCTTACCTATTGCAGATTCAGTCTTCCCAGCCTGGTGCAGGTCTACAATTTTGTTTCTGGTGTCCTTTGACAGCTCTTTGGTCTTGGCCATAGTGGAGTTTGGAGTGTGACTGGTTGAGGTTGTGGACAGGTGTCTTTTATACTGATAACAAGTTCAAACAGGTGCCATTAATACAGGTAACGAGTGGAGGACAGAGGAGCCTCTTAAAGAAGAAGTTACAGGTCTGTGAGAGCCAGAAATCTTGCTTGTTTGTAGGTGACCAAATACTTATTTTCCACCATAATTTGCAAATTAATTAATTAAAAATCTTTTAAAATTAAAATGTGATTTTCTGGATTTTTCTCTCTCTCATTTTGTCTGTGATAGTTGAAGTGTACCTATGATGAAAATTAGAGGCCTCTCTCATCTTTTTAAGTGGGAGAACTTGCACAATTGGTGGCTGACTAAATACTTTTTTGCCCCACTGTATATACAAGGGCAGAGCTGCCATTTTAGACACTTCTGAACATCTGTCTAATCTTATTTCCTTTGTTTTGTCATTATTTAGTATGGTCAGGGCGTGAGTTGGGGTGGGCAGTCTATATTTGTTTTTCTATGATTTTGGGATCTCTATGTTTCGGCCTCGTATGGTTCTCAATCAGAGGCAGGTGTCATTAGTTGTCTCTGATTGAGAATCATACTTAGGTAGCCTGGGTTTCACTGTTTGTTTGTTGGGTGATTGTCTATGTTAGTTGCTTGTGTCAGCACAGTTCTCATTATAGCTTCACGGTCATTATTCATTTATTGTTTTGTATAGTTTGTATTCAGTGTTCAGTGCTTTCTTTAATTCAAAAATCATCATGAACACATACCACGCTGTATTTTGGTCCGCTCCTTACGACGATCGTGACAAGCACGTTCAAGTGTGCGAGTTGACTTTCTCAAAAATGCTAAAATAAAAGTATCAAAAGAAAATCATACTTTCAAAAAGGTTTATTGATATTCAGTAATGTTGATAGGGAATTTGTCTCGGTGACTCTGATTCTGTTCTGTGTAAAATAACATGTATTGCTTTAGATTAGACAAGTTTACCATTATATAATGTGTATAATTATATCATTTACATGTAGTGCATGTAATGAGATGTAATGAACCATATTAGGATGAAAGCATATTATTGAAGGGTAGGTGTGTTATTTGTTAGGGACATGTCAGATCATGTAAAGACGTTTCTGGTAAACATCAGATCAATGTCATATTAACCCTTGATGTTTGACGCATTTCAAACAAATATATCATCCTTCATGTCATTTGGAGAGATAAAAGACCTCTATCTCTCTCTCCCTCTTTCTCCCTCTTTCTCTCTCTCACTCCTTTTCCATCCTCCAAACCCCCCACACCCCACACACACACACACACACACACACACACACACACACACACACACACACACACACACACACACACACACACACACACACACACACACACACACACACACACACACACACACACACACACACACACACACACACACACCTCTGTTGGAAGAAGGTCTCCAGGGACTTGCAGATGGTGTATCTCTCCTGCACCGTCAGGAGATGATCCAGCTGCTGGCTAAAGGTGCGACCATGGACCCTGATGCTGGGGGGTAAGATCTCAGCCACCCACTGCAGGGAACAGAGGGGGACCGGGGAGCGGGAGCGGGACCTGGGGGCCACGGCAGGGGCAAGGCCTGTGGGAGAGTCTTCCTGGTCACTCTGGTCAGAGTGGGAGTAACCAGAGGGTCCGTCTTCCACCACTAGGGTGGGCATGGCCCCACTGCCCTGCAGCATGGACACCACCTTCTCATGGGAACAGTTTCTGAAGACACACACAGTCACTTTCACTACTACAATCGGCAATGATGTTGTCATAGGACCAGCTCCTACAGAAAGTATAGAGAGTTACTAACTACAGAATTCAGTAGTGCGCTCTACTACTCACCATGTAAATCCTAGTATTACATGGTTACTCGGGTGGTATAATGAAGTATTTGTGGGTTGATACTGTGGGTGATATTGTGCTATGGGCGATGATTCCACCCAGGCTGTGTTCACTCCTACACTTCATGTTCAGAATAAAATGTAATAATAAGTACATTAAAGGGTGTGAAAGGACTTCCTACAGTCATTTTCTCAAATTCCATTCTACACACACATCCATGCATATGTGTGAGCACAGACACACACCAGTCCACTTACCATATATCCTGATTCCTAGTCACCTTACATACATACACCATACATATCTCCCTCCATCACTGCAGTATCCCTGCACATTGTAAATATGCTACTGGAACTGACCCTGTATATAGTATACTTACTTACTTACTTACTTTATCGTGTTCTTCTTATTTCTTCTTTTTTATATCTTGTTTATTTTTGTTCTACTTTGTTATTTTTAGTATTACATTGTTATTGATAAGTGCATTGTTGGGGTTAATGCAAGGAAGGCATTTCACTGTACTTGTGCATGTGACATTAAAACCTGAAACTCATCATGTTGACTCACTGTCCTGTGTGCATCTTAAGGTAAAGTTATAACAGGTTTATGTACCTCATGTCCAGCCCATTGAGGAAAAGGATGCGGTCGCCCGGTTTGAGACCACAGTCTTCAGCGGGGCTGTCTGAAGAGACAGAGGGGAATGAGAGTCAGAGAAACAGGGGGATGAGAGTCAGAGAGACAGGGGGATGAGAGTCAGACAGACAGGGGGATGAGAGTCAGAGAGACAGGGGGATGAGAGTCAGAGAGACAGGGGGATGAGAGTCAGAGAGACAGGGGAATGAGAGCCAGAGAAACAGGGGGATGAGAGTCAGAGAGACAGGTGGATGAGAGTCAGAGAGACAGGGGGATGAGAGTCAGAGAGACAGGGGAATGAGAGCCAGAGAAACAGGGGGATGAGAGTCAGAGAGACAGGTGGATGAGAGTCAGAGAGACAGGGGGATGAGAGTCAGAGAGACAGGGGGATGAGAGTCAGAGAGACAGGGGGATGAGAGTCAGAGAGACAAGGGGATGAGAGTCAGAGAGACAGGGGAATGAGAGCCAGAGAAACAGGGGGGTGAGAGTCAGAGAGACAGGTGGATGAGAGTCAGAGAGACAGGGGGATGAGAGTCAGAGAGACAGGGGAATGAGAGTCAGAGATACAGGGGGATGAGAGTCAGAGATACAGGGGAATGAGAGTCAGAGAGACGGGAATGAGAGTCAGAGAGACAGGGGAATGAGAGTCAGAGAGACAGGGGAATGAGAGTCAGAGAGATAGGGGAATGAGAGTCAGAGAGACAGGGGGATGAGAGTCAGAGAGATAGGGGAATGAGAGTCAGAGAGATAGGGGAATGAGAGTCAGAGAGACAGGGGGATGAGAGTCAGAGAGATAGGGGAATGAGAGTCAGAGAGATAGGGGAATGAGAGTCAGAGAGACAGGGGAATGAGAGTCAGAGAGACAGAGGAATGAGAGTAAGAGAGACAGGGGAATGAGAGTCAGAGAGATAGGGGAATGAGAGTCAGAGAGACAGGGAATGAGAGTCAGAGAGACAGGGGATGAGAGTCAGAGAGACAGAGGAATGAGAGTAAGAGAGACAGGGGAATGAGAGTCAGAGAGACAGGGGAATGAGAGTCAGAGAGACAGAGGAATGAGAGTCAGAGAGACAGGGGATAAGAGTCAGAGAGATAGGGGAATGAGAGTAAGAGAGACAGGGGATGAGAGTCAGAGAGACAGGGGAATGAGAGTAAGAGAGACAGGGGAATGAGAGTAAGAGAGACAGGGGGATGAGAGTCAGAGAGATAGGGGAATGAGAGTAAGAGAGACAGGGGGATGAGAGTCAGAGAGACAGAGGAATGAGAGTAAGAGAGACAGGGGAATGAGAGTAAGAGAGACAGGGGAATGAGAGTCAGAGAGACAGGGGGATAAGAGTCAGAGAGACAGAGGAATGAGAGTAAGAGAGATAGGGGAATGAGAGTCAGAGAGACAGGGGGATGAGAGTCAGAGAGACAGAGGAATGAGAGTAAGAGAGACAGGGAATGAGAGTAAGAGAGACAGGGGAATGAGAGTCAGAGAGATAGGGAATGAGAGTCAGAGAGACAGGGGAATGAGAGTCAGAGAGACAGGGGGATGAGAGTCAGAGAGATAGGGGAATGAGAGTCAGAGAGACAGGGGAATGAGAGTCAGAGAGACAGGGGGATGAGAGTCAGAGAGACAGAGGAACGAGAGTAAGAGAGACAGGGGGATAAGAGTCAGAGAGATAGGGGAATGAGAGTAAGAGAGACAGGGGGATGAGAGTCAGAGAGACAGAGGAATGAGAGTAAGAGAGACAGGGGAATGAGAGTAAGAGAGACAGGGGAATGAGAGTCAGAGAGACAGGGGGATAAGAGTCAGAGAGACAGAGGAATGAGAGTAAGAGAGACAGGGGAATGAGAGTCAGAGAGACAGGGGGATGAGAGTCAGAGAGACAGGGGAATGAGAGTCAGAGAGACAGGGGAATGAGAGTCAGAGAGACAGGGGGATGAGAGTCAGAGAGATACAGGGGAATGAGAGCCAGAGAGACAGGGGAATGAGAGTAAGAGAGACAGGAATGAGAGTCAGAGAGACAGGGGAATGAGAATCAGAGAGACAGGGAATGAGAGTCAGAGAGATAGGGGAATGAGAGTCAGAGAGACAGGGGATGAGAGTCAGAGAGATAGGGGAATGAGAGTCAGAGAGATAGGGGAATGAGAGTCAGAGAGACAGGGGATGAGAGTCAGAGAGATAGGGGAATGAGAGTCAGAGAGATAGGGGAATGAGAGTCAGAGATACAGGGGATGAGAGTCAGAGATACAGGGGAATGAGAGTCAGAGAGACGGGAATGAGAGTCAGAGAGACAGGGGAATGAGAATCAGAGAGACAGGGAATGAGAGTCAGAGAGATAGGGGAATGAGAGTCAGAGAGACAGGGGATGAGAGTCAGAGAGATAGGGGAATGAGAGTCAGAGAGATAGGGGGTGAGAGTCAGAGAGACAGGGGATGAGAGTCAGAGAGATAGGGAATGAGAGTCAGAGAGATAGGGGAATGAGAGTCAGAGAGACAGGGGAATGAGAGTCAGAGAGACAGAGGAATGAGAGTAAGAGAGACAGGGGAATGAGAGTCAGAGAGATAGGGGAATGAGAGTCAGAGAGACAGGGGAATGAGAGTCAGAGAGACAGGGGGATGAGAGTCAGAGAGACAGAGGAATGAGAGTAAGAGAGACAGGGGAATGAGAGTCAGAGAGACAGGGGAATGAGAGTCAGAGAGACAGAGGAATGAGAGTCAGAGAGACAGGGGGATAAGAGTCAGAGAGATAGGGGAATGAGAGTAAGAGAGACAGGGGGATGAGAGTCAGAGAGACAGAGGAATGAGAGTAAGAGAGACAGGGGAATGAGAGTAAGAGAGACAGGGGGATGAGAGTCAGAGAGATAGGGGAATGAGAGTAAGAGAGACAGGGGGATGAGAGTCAGAGAGACAGAGGAATGAGAGTAAGAGAGACAGGGGAATGAGAGTCAGAGAGACAGGGGAATGAGAGTCAGAGAGACAGGGGGATAAGAGTCAGAGAGACAGAGGAATGAGAGTAAGAGAGATAGGGGAATGAGAGTCAGAGAGACAGGGGGATGAGAGTCAGAGAGATAGGGGAATGAGAGTCAGAGAGATAGGGGAATGAGAGTCAGAGAGACAGGGGAATGAGAGTCAGAGAGACAGAGGAATGAGAGTAAGAGAGACAGGGGAATGAGAGTAAGAGAGACAGGGGAATGAGAGTCAGAGAGATAGGGGAATGAGAGTCAGAGAGACAGGGGAATGAGAGTCAGAGAGACAGGGGGATGAGAGTCAGAGAGACAGAGGAACGAGAGTAAGAGAGACAGGGGGATGAGAGTCAGAGAGACAGGGAATGAGAGTCAGAGAGACAGAGGAATGAGAGTCAGAGAGACAGGGGATAAGAGTCAGAGAGATAGGGGAATGAGAGTAAGAGAGACAGGGGATGAGAGTCAGAGAGACAGAGGAATGAGAGTAAGAGAGACAGGGGAATGAGAGTAAGAGAGACAGGGGAATGAGAGTCAGAGAGACAGGGGGATAAGAGTCAGAGAGACAGAGGAATGAGAGTAAGAGAGACAGGGGAATGAGAGTCAGAGAGACAGGGGATGAGAGTCAGAGAGACAGGGGCATGAGAGTCAGAGAGACAGGGGAATGAGAGTCAGAGAGACAGGGGATGAGAGTCAGAGAGATAGAGGGAATGAGAGCCAGAGAAAAAGGGGAATGAGAGTAAGAGAGACAGGGGAATGAGAGTCAGAGAGACAGGGGAATGAGAGTCAGAGAGACAGGGGAATGAGAGTCAGAGAGACAGAGGAATGAGAGTAAGAGAGACAGGGGGATGAGAGTCAGAGAGACAGAGGAATGAGAGTAAGAGAGACAGGGGGATGAGAATCAGAGAGAAGACACATAACCCATAATGATATGCACAACATAACATTTATATTAGCACCATTAATCAAATCAGTATGTGGTATTTGACTGCTGTTGTTTTCATGTACCATGTTTTGTCTGATGCATTGGGTTATGCTGGTAGCCCTTTGGGAACCAATGAAGCATAATATTATCCGTGTTTGGTAGGTGTACTGTACCACAGGGCCACGTAGGATCTCTGACATGAGACAGTGTGTTCTTATGGATGCCTGCCTGTACATCCCGATCTCATCTCATCCACCCACAGCAGCAGCCCTCGTAAGGCCTAGCCCACTGAGTCAGTGAGTAACTTACTTCTGGCCTCTGCTCAGATCTTGAGTGGTGAACGGCGTCATCCCCCCCCACACACACACACTCCTCCCCCTCTTCAGCTCCGACAAAGAGGAACATCCGGTAAACCCCCTATTATAACACTCTGGTACAACCTGACCTCTGCATGTAAAATTGCAACAGAACATCTCTCCATCACAGCAACATCCACATCAATCCATGTATTCATCCTAATCTCAATCTCTTTCAGAATTCCTGAAACTCCCCTTATCGACCTCAGACGGCCCCTTAAACAAAAACAAAAAAATCACAAAAGACTAACCTAACATAGCAGGCTTAAAATAAATGCCTTAAACTAGATCCCCTACATACGGGTCTGAAACTAGATCCCCTATATACTGGTCTGAAACTAGATCCCCTACATACGGGTCTGAAACTAGATCCCCTACATACGGGTCTGAAACTAGATCCCCTATATACTGGTCTGAAACTAGATCCCCAACATACGGGTCTGAAACTAGATCCCCTACATACTGGTCTGAAACTAGATCCCCTACATACTGGTCTGAAACTAGATCCCCTACATACTGGTCTGAAACTAGATTCTCTACATACTGAAACTAGATCCCCTACATACGGGCCTGAAATTAGATCCCCTACATACTGGTCTGAAACTAGATCCCCCTACATTACTGGTCTGAAACTAGATATCTTACATACTGGTCTGAAATTAGATTCCCTACATACTGGTCTGAAACTAGACCCCTACATACTGGTCTGAAATTAGATTCACTACATATTGGTCTTGACAAGAAGAAAAAAAGTGTTGAGAGGGGCTCTTCTGCACTGTTCAACCAATCCAGTAAATGTGGAGGAGGAGTTAAGATGGAGTGTCGCCTTGTTAACGTCCAAAAGAAGAAGTCGCATCACAGGCTCTCTTCCCATTTCCTCCAGGGCAATACAGTGCTATACAACACAGTACGTAGAGAAGTGTAACGCAATGCGTCATCACTTACCTGGGATGACAGAGTCGATGCAGACAGGGGCATGGCCTCTCAGGGTGAACCCAAAACTCTTCTTCCCTCTGCAAACCCTCACTGTCCTGGGGGGAGCACGGAGGCTGAGGAAACATTACAAAGTCTTTATTCGTTTCTGACAGATATTTGTATAAGTTGTTGTAGTAGTAGAAGATATGGTTGTAACAATGTAGTTGTAATATTCAGGAACTACATTACTACCACTGTTGTGTAATGATGTTTAATGTTTAATCAACAGATTTCAACTGTATTTATCAAGTACCACTGGACATTTTGAATAGCGTTCTCAACAGTAACTAGCAATCCATTCATATTATTATGCCCACATCATCTGTGTCTTATGTAACGTGAATGCAACCAAATATAAAACAATAAAAGAAAGAACCATCAACGACTGGGATGGAGATATCACAGTTGCCATGGAAACTACTCAAGGCAACATGGTAAGATATAAACAGAGGTCCATAAAGCAGAACAAGAAGCAGAGAGGAGACCGGTAAAATTCATTATTTGATCATCTTTATGCTTGTTATGTGATATGGGGACAGATGAGAAAAATTCTAATGGGGTTTTAGAGTAATAATAATAATAATAATAATGGTAATAAGAGGCACAGAGTAAGAGGGTAGGCTCAGCACTGCATTATTATTATTATTATTATTATATGTCACAAACTTGCAAAACGTAACAAAACATTAGCTAGCTGGCAAACGTTAGCTAGGCTAGAGGTTAGGGTTAAGGGGTTAGGGTTAAGGTTAGTGTTGAGTTTAGGAGTTAGGTTAAAGGGTTAAGGTTAGGGGAAGGGTTAGCTAAAAGGGTTAAGGTTAGGGTTAGAGTTAGGGGAAGTATTAGCTAAAAGGGTTTGCAATAGGAGAAGGGTTAGCTAACATGCTAAGTAGTTGCAAAGTATCTAAAAAGTAGTAAGAAGTTGAAAAATGGCTAATTAGATCAAATGCTTAAGTTGTCTGTGATGAGATTTGAACTCGCGCTAGACGTTTGTGTTATATATCAACTCATCCACCCTGACCAACCACCGTACTTTTGTTTTTTGCTTGTCTTATGTAACAATACCAAACGTAACATATCATACTAATTTGAGTGTCAAAGATTTACATTTACTAAGTTACGTCTAGTCAATGAGACCAGGCTGCTTCAGCAGATAAACTGAGCTACTGTATGGCTTAGAGCTGAGCATACTGTATGTACTTGTATTTGTATTTATTATGGATCCCCATTAGCAATTGTTCCTGGGGTCCGGCAAAATTAAGGCAGTTATACAATTTTAAAAACATTACAAGACATGCATAACAGATTTCACAACACAGTAAGTGTGTGCCCTCAGGTCCCTACTCCACTACCACATAGTAGTCTACAACAAAAAAGATACGTGTAGGACCTGCCTTGTTGATAGTACTGTTAAGAAGGTAGAGTCGTGTTTTATTATGCACAGTCTGCTCCCTATCTTAGCTACTGTTGTAGCAATATGTTTTGACTATGACAGTTTACCATCCAGGGTTACTCCAAGCAGTTTAATCACCTCAACTTGCTCAATTTCCACATTATTTATTACAAGAATAAGTTGAGGTTTAGGGTTTAGTGAATGATTTGTCCCAAATACAATACTTGTAGTTTTAGAAATATTTAGGACTAACTAATACCTTGCCACCCATTCTGAAACGAACTGCAGCTCTTTGTTAAGTGTTTCAGTCATTTCAGTCTGTAGTAGCTGAGTGTATAGTGTTGAGTCATCCACATTCATAGACACACTGGCTTTACTCAAAGAGAACACGTGATAAAAGGACACATTTCCACCGGTTTAATGTCCATTGCTCATTTTTCGTGGCCTAAGCAAGTCTCTTCTTGTTATTGGTGTCCTTTAGTAGTGGTTTCTGTGCAACAATTCAACCATGAAGGCTTGATTCATAAAGTCTCCTCTGAACAGTTGATATAGAGATGTGTCTGTTACTTGAACTCTGTGAAGCATTTCTTTGCGCTTACATTTCTGAGGCTGGTGACTACAATGAAATTATCCTCTGCAGCAGAGGTAACTCTGGGTCTCCCTTTCCTGTGGCAGTCCTCATGAGAGCCAGTTTCATCATAGCGCTTGATGGTTTTTGTGACTGCACTTGAGAAACTTTCAAAGTTCTTGAAATGTTCCGTATTGACTGACCTTCATGTCTTAAAGTAATGATGGACTGTCATTTCTCTTTGCTTATTTGAGCTGTTTTTGCCATAATATGGACTTTGTCTTTTACCAAATAGGACTATCTTCTGTATACCCCACTACCTTGTCACAACACAACTGTTTGGCTCAACACATTAAGAAGGAAAGAAATTCCACAAATTAACTTTTAAGAAAGCACACCTGTTAATTGAAATGCATTTCAGGTGACTACCTCATGAAGCTGGTTGAGAGAATACTAAGAGTGTACAAAGCTGTCATCAAGGCATAGTGTGGCTACTTTGAAGAATCTCAAATATTAAATATATTTTTATTTGTTTAACACTTTTTTGGTTACTACATGATTCCATACGTGTTATTTAATAGTTTTGATGTGCTCACTATTATTCTACAATGTATAAAATAGTAAAAATAAAGAAAAACCCTTGAATGAGTAGGTGTTCTAAAACTTTTGACCAGTAGTGTACGTTTTTCCAGCCGCAGACTATGATTGATAATGTCAAAAGCTGCACTGAAGTCTAACAAATCAGCCCCCACTATCTTTTTATTATCAATTTCTCTCAGCCAATAATCAGTCATTTGTGTAAGTGCTGTGCTTGTTGAATGTCCTTCCCTATAAGCATGCTGAAAGTTTGTTGTACATTTTGTTACTGTAAAATAGCATTGTATCTGGTCAAACACCATTTTTCCAATACCTTACTAGGGGTTGTTAACATGCTGATTGGTTGGCTATTTGAGCCAGTAAAGGGGGCTTTACTATTCTTAGGTAGCGGAATGACTTTTGCCCACCCCCAGGTCTGAGGGCATACACTTTCTAGTAGGCTTAAATCGAAGATACGGCAAATAGGAGTGGCAATATCTTCCACTATTATCCTCAGTCATTTTCCATTCAAGTTGTCAGACCCCAGTGGCTTGACATTGTTGACAGACAACAACAATTCTTTCACCTCTTCCACACTCACTTTACAGAACTCTGAATTACAATGCTTGTCTTTCATAATTTGGTCAGATATACTTGGATATAGTGTGTAGTGTCAGCGTTTGTTTCTGGCATGTCATGCCTAAGTTTGCTAATCTTGCCAATGAAAAAATAGTAGTTGGCAATATCAGTCGGTTTTGTGATGAATGAGCCATCTGATTCAATGAATGATTAAGCTGAGTTTGCCTATTTTCCCAAAATGTAATTTAAGGTTAGGCAGATGAACCTGTAGACATATTACTTCAACAGTATTTAACATGAGAAGCTTTACAGGAATGTGGTTCTGAATATAGTCCGCAACACCGCCCCCATTGACATTTCTGTCTTTTCTGTAGATGTTATAACCATGTATTGCTATCACTGTATCATCAAAGGTATTATCTAAGTGAGTTTCAGAGATAGTCAGAATATGAATGTCATCTGTTACTAGCAAGTTATTAATGTCATGAACCTTGTTTCTTAAACAACATGTGTTAACGTGGGCTATGTTGAACACTTTTCTGGGATGCTTGCTTGTTTTCATTGCTTTACTGGGAAGCTTAGCCAAAGTAGATATTCTCATGTTATTTATGTTAGTGCAGGGTGAGCTGCACACAGTGGACTTCCTACTAGGGCACACTGCCTCAGGAATAACAGCATGAATCTGGTTCATAGGTACATGATTGCTGCATACAATGGCTGCAGGATCAGCAGAGGCATTCAGGGAAGTTACAGGAACATACATTAGGTCATTACGTTGTGTCTACCAACGCCCCTGGTATAATGTATATTTGCTAAAGCATTATGATGACTCAGCGACACAATGGTAGGGATTAACTGAGCTGGGCTTGGGTTATTGATAAGTCATTGTCTCAACACAGCCTTATAATGTTGTGAGAGGATCCAGGAACCCAAATGATTTGGGTGGATCCCATCCTCCTTATAAAATATGTTTTGTTTCCAAAAGTTATCAAAACTGGCAAAAACAGTTACACCCATTGAGCTGCAATAATCATGTAGCCAGTTGTGAAGAGAAAGAATAATGCTAAAGCGTTCTCTGCCACGATTCAGAGAGGGCACAGGGCCAGATTGGATGTGTCTTTAATTAGTGTCTAGCAAAGAGTCAATCAGCTCGTTAAAATCCAGTTTCAACTGTTCAGAGCTGCCCTTCATAATGTTATTAAAAGCCACATGGACTACGATAGAATTGATTTCCATGTCCTGATATAGCACATTCAAGAGCAGCTTAGTAATGTAATTTACTCAATCTCAGGAATAGGACATTTTTTTT
Organism: Oncorhynchus keta; assembly: GCF_023373465.1. Lineage (NCBI taxonomy): Eukaryota > Metazoa > Chordata > Actinopteri > Salmoniformes > Salmonidae > Oncorhynchus > Oncorhynchus keta. The sequence continues at coordinate 13,195,015 of NC_068422.1, read as the reverse complement.
GCACCAGGAACAGTCACATTTCTTACCATGGAGCTGCCTAAAATCACGGCTGTCGAGAAGGACAAGGAAATCCGCCCCCTCCTTCGCTTCACAAGATTCGGGGAACCCTTTAAGGACAGGCGAGAAGCAGAATAACTTCAGCACGTAACTCCCGGCGCCTGGTGTAGGCCTACGACAGATGGAGAATCCCCACTAGATCCAGAGCAGAGATGGAAGGTTGCCGACATCGAATTCAAAATCGTAGGGGAATGAGTAGGAGTAGGACACAGGAACCCCCAGCGACGAAGGTGCAGGAAGATCAGGCTCCAGGATGGTGAAACTATTCGCTGTTTTTATCCGCACCGGGCCTCTCGTTGGGCGTGTAGACTGCTTTGTGGGAGGCCGCTGCCTTTAGCTTCCACGGCTCGTGACATGCGACCATCTTTGTTTGCCATACTCCTCTTGCTGTGCTCCTTCGACTCCTCTATCATATGGGGGAGGAGAGGTAGGAGATGGCTCCCCTGGCGAATGAACTCTGCAACCCCAGCCAGTCAGATAACAACAAACAACAAGAAGGACATGCATCCAATAAGTGCGAACGCCGTCCAGCCACTGGCGGAGAAAAGGTAAACATTTCAGGACTTGCGCGATCAAGGAAGCCACCTCAAGCCTATAATCCTTGGCAAGCAAACAATAGCCGTATTGGAACTCTGAGTGATCCAGTTTGCCCTGAAACAAAGCGCAGTAGATATAGCTCCTACAGCGATGAAACCATTAATTTACTTCTCCAGACAAGAGGGCTCCATTGCAAAACTCATCTGGGACTAACTTTGTTAGCTTGATGACTAGCCGCTTAGCTAGGTTAGCAGATCTTTCAAGCAAGAAAGAGCGGTCCTAGCTGTTAAAACCTCGTTGTGGAATTAATGCAAAAACAAGATTGGTATTTATATTTAACAAAAATAACCAACCGAGTGTTTCCAGCATGGCTACTGTATGTCTTAGAGCTGACCGACTATATGTCTTAGAGCTGAGCCTACTGTATGTCTTAGTGCTGAGCCTACTGTATGTCTTAGAGCTGACCTACTATATGTCTTAGAGCTGAGCCTACTGTATGTCTTAGAGCTGACCTACTATATGTCTTAGAGCTGAGCCTACTGTATGTCTTAGAGCTGAGCCTACTGTATGTCTTAGAGCTGAGCCTACTATATGTCTTAGAGCTGAGCCTACTGTATGTCTTAGAGCTGACCGACTATATGTCTTAGAGCTGAGCCTACTGTATGTCTTAGTGCTGAGCCTACTGTATGTCTTAGAGCTGACCTACTATATGTCTTAGAGCTGAGCCTACTGTATGTCTTAGAGCTGACCTACTATATGTCTTAGAGCTGAGCCTACTGTATGTCTTAGAGCTGACCTACTATATGTCTTAGAGCTGAGCCTACTGTATGTCTTAGAGCTCAGCCTACTGTATGTCTTAGAGCTGACCTACTATATGTCTTAGAGCTGAGCCTACTGTATGTCTTAGAGCTCAGCCTACTGTATGTCTTAGAGCTGAGCCTACTGTATGTCTTAGAGCTCAGCCTACTGTATGTCTTAGAGCTGAGCCTACTATATGTCTTAGAGCTGAGCCTACTGTATGTCTTAGAGCTGAGAATCTGTATGTCTTAGAGCTGAGCCTACTGTATCTCTTAGAGCTGAGCCTACTGTATGTCTTAGGCCAATTGACATAATTTGAGTCAATTGGAGGGGTACATGTGGATGTATTTCAAGGCCTACCTTCAAACTCAGTGCCTCTTTGCTTGACATCATGGGAAAATCAAAGGAAATCATCCAGGACTTCAGAAAAATATTGTAGAAGGTACCACATTCATCTGTACAAACAATAGTACGCAAGTATAAACACCATGGGACCACGCAGCCGTCATACCGCTCAGGAAGGATACGCGTTCTGTCTCCTAGAGATTAACGTACTTTGGTGCGAAAAGTGCAAATCAATCCCAGAACAACACAAGGACCTTGTGAAGATGCTGGAGGAAACAGGTACAAAAGTGTCTATATCCACAGTAAAACAAGACCTATATCGACATAACCTGAAAGGCTGCTCAGCAAGGAAGAAGCCACTACTCCAAAACTACTCCGAAGCCACTGCTAAAAAAGCCAGACTACGGTTTGCAACTGCACATGGGGACAGAGATCGTACTTTTTGGGGAAATGTCCTCTTGTCTAATGAAACAAAAATAGAAATGTTTGGCCATAATGACCATCATTATGTTTGGAGGAAAAAGAGGGGAGTTTGCAAGTCGAAGAACACCATCCCAACCGTGAAGCACAGGGGTGGCAGCATGTTGTGGGGGTGCTTTGCTGCAGGAGGGACTGGTGCACTTCACAAAATAGATGGCAACATGAGGAAAAACAATTATGAGGATATATTGAAGCAACATCTCAAGACATCAGTCAGGAAGTTAAAGCCTTGTCACAAATGGGTCTTCCAAATGGACAATGACCCCAAGCATACTTCCAAAGTTGTGGCAAAATGGCTTAAGGACAACAAAGTCAAGGTATTGGAGTGGCCATCACGAAGCCTTGACCTCAATCCTATAGAAAATGTGTGGGCAAAACTGGAAAAGCGTGTGCGAGCAAGGAGGCCTACAAACCTGAAGGCTTCCCAAAACGTTTGACCCAAGTTTGACCCAAACAATTTAAAGGCAATGCTACCAAATACTAATATAGTGTATGTAAACTTCTGCCCCACTGGGAATGTGATGAAAGAAATAAAAGCTGAAATAAATCAATCTCTCTCTCTACTATTATTCTGACATTTCACATTCTGAAAATAAAGTGGTGATCCTAACTGACCCAAGACAGGGAATTTTTACTCAGATTAAATGTCAGGAATTGTGAAGGTGTATGTAGAATTCTGACTTCAACTATATATATATATATATATATATATATATATATATATATATATTCATTCAGTGGTATTTTAAACCCAATGCATCTCGTTTATCTCCAGCTCCAACCACACAAACAGAATCTCCTAAATCTTCTCTCTCTTAGCTGAGTGGGAGTCATAGCTAACTACGCCATACAGTATACTAACCTCTGATTGGCTTCTGATTGATGCCCAGGTTTGCCCAACGTGGACTTCCTGTACCCACTCTCTCCTCTCTCCTGTCCCCCTCCGTCCTTCCCAGGATCCCGAGGTACTGAGCTGGCCCGTTTGGAGCCGTGGTGGCGGTCAGGGTGGTCCTCGCTGCGGCTACGTCTCAGACGGCCCTGCCGGCCCGGCTCGCTAATGCTCTTACTGCGACAGATCCTCTGGATCAGGCTCTGGGACACGGCCTCGTCGAACCGCTGTCGGTGCTTCTTGGGGATGAAGATCCTGGTGAACATGGTGAGAGAGGGACCAGCATGTGAGACGAAGGGAAAGTAGGGGGAAAGGTGGAGGGGTGGAGAGGTCCCTCTGGATCTAAGGGAGGGTACCACCAGGTAGACTTTAGCAGTCACCCTCAACAGTCTGTGTCACCTCTGCCTGGAACAAGAGGTAAGAGAGGAATCAGAGAAAAACAAGGATGGTGTTGATCTACGGAGATCTCCAGGAACCAGAAGATGTTACTAGAAACCTCAGAGAACACCCTCAGCAGTCTGCATCAACTCTGGTGCCAAAAACCACACCACTCATACCAAAGCCCTGATCTGACATTCAGAGGAAAAAGTCCGAGCTGGAACTGAGAATCAGGTATCCAGGATGGAGAAGAAAATCCATGCAGCTGAATACAAATCACTGTTGACTTGGTGAAGTAGATTCATTATAAAAATATACTTAGAAATCCATAGATTGACAAAGACTAAACAAACACACTTCTTCTTAAAAGTCTTTATCTTTCCATTTAGCCACTGTAGTCCATGGATACAGAGGAGGAGAGGTGAGATGGATAGAGAGAGAGATTTCTATAGAGCCAGTCAGTGAGGCAGCCCTCTGTGCAGTGGCGTCATTTGCTACAGTGTGGATTCTCACTGCTGCAGCATGAGATACCAATACAGCAACAGCAAAGGTGTGGGAGTAAGCAATATATAACTCTACCACCTCTCTCTCCCTCTCTTTCTCCCACTCTCTCTCTATCATCCCTCCCTCCCTCCCTCCCTCCGTCCGTCCGTCTGTCTGTCTGTCTGTCTGTCTGTCTGTCTGTCTGTCTGTCTGTCTGTCTGTCTGTCTGTCTGTCTGTCTGTCTGTCTGTCTGTCTGTCTGTCTGTCTGTCTGTCTGTCACGAGGTGAAGGACTATCATCTTCTCATCGTGTAGACAACAACACAGATAAAAGCCATCATGTCTGGTCTGTTTGTCTTTAGTAGCATAACCAAGAGAATAGTGGTGCCATGTTCATCCTAGAACTGATGATGTGCTAATTGAAGATGTAAAATATAGGGCTCATCACAGCCACACTGAGATGGAAAAGCAACAGCTGACGATGAACGCAACTCATTCAGTGATCAGGAACAGCCAAGAGGGCAGCACAGCACAGCACACACCACCCACACACACACACACACACACACACACACCACACACACCACCACACCACCCACACACACACACACACACACACCACACACACACACACACACACACACACACACACACACACACACACACACACACACACACACACACACACACACACACACACACACACACACACACACACACACACACACACACACACACACACACACACACACACACACACACACACACACACACACACACACACACACACACACACACACACACACGTACAAACACACAGAGACACGCACACACACACTGACAGCTGGTTAAAACAGGAACATGTGTGAACAACGTCGCCTCATTACAGATAGATTGTTAATGTAAATTCAAACAAATTAACATTGCATCAATACAGATGGATTGTTAATGGAAATTCAAACAAATGTACATTGCATCAATACAGATGGTTGCTAATGGAAATTCAAACAAATTAAAATCGCATCAATACAGATACTTTTGTTAATGGAATTCAAACAAATTAACATCGCATCAATACAGATTAAATTGTTAATGAGAATTCAAACAAATTAACATCGCATCAATACAGATTAAATTGTTAATGAGAATTCAAACAAATTAACATCGCATCAATACAGATTAAATTGTTAATGAGAATTCAAACAAATTAACATCGCATCAATACAGATTAAATTGTTAATGGGAATTCAAACAAATTAACATCGCATCAATACAGATTAAATTGTTAATGAGAATTCAAACAAATTAACATCGCATCAATACAGATTAAATTGTTAATGAGAATTCAAACAAATTAGCATCGCATCAATACAGATTAAATTGTTAATGAGAATTCAAACAAATTAACATTGGATCAATACAGATGGATTGTTAATGTAAATTTAAACAAATTAACATTGAATCAGTAAAGATATTTTGTTAATGGGAATTCAAGCAAATTAACATAATCCAACACAGATTATGTGAGTACATATAAATATAATTAGTTAATATGATCAAAAGATTGAATATAATGATAATAATAATTATTACTGAAATCAGATTGAGCTGATAAACACAGAGAAAATGAATCATGCTGGTGATTCAATGTGTCATCCCTGGCCCTTCAGTGTGTCACCCCTGGCCCTTCAGTGTGTCATCCCTGGCCCTTCGGTGTGTCACCCCTGGCCCTTCAGTGTGTCACCCCTGGCCCTTCGATGTGTCACCCCTGGCCCTTCAGTGTGTCATCCCTGGCCCTTCAGTGTGTCATCCCTGGCCCTTCAGTGTGTCACCCCTGGCCCTTCAGTGTGTCACCCCTGGCCCTTCAGTGTGTCACCCCTGGCCCTTCAGTGTGTCATCCCTGGCCCTTCAGTGTGTCACCCCTGGCCCTTCAGTGTGTCACCCCTGGCCCGTCAGTGTGTCATTCCTGGCCCTTCAGTGTGTCATCCCTGGCCCTTCAGTGTGTCACCCCTGGCCCTCAGTGTGTCATCCCTGGCCCTGGTATTGTTGACCCCTCTGAGTATCTCCTAGCTTTTGTTCCCATGATTAGATGAATCAGATGATGAGTGGCCAGACATAATTTATAATGAAGTGGAGAATTACGGGAACCAAACTAACTGGCCACGTAATTATAATATGACATAAACAGAACAGAACACACACAGAGAGAGAGAGAGAGCGAGCGAGAGAGAGAGAGAGAGAGAGAGAGAGAGAGAGAGAGAGAGAGAGAGAGAGAGAGAGAGAGAGAGAGAGAGAGAGAGAGAGAGAGAGAGAGAGAGAGAGAGAGAGAGAGAGAGAGAGAGAGAGAGAGAGAGAGAGAGAGAGAGAGAGAGAGAGAGAGAGAGAGAGAGAGAGAGAGAGAGAGAGAGAGAGAGAGAGAGAGAGAGAGAGAGAGAGAGAGAGAGAGAGGGAGAGGGAGAGAGAGACACATGTAAAAAATGAACTAGCTAATTATGCAGATAAAAACAAGCTGGGCAGCTAAATCAAGCAAATAGGACACAGAGAAGCTCTTCAGAGACAATAAGGATTCTAGCCACCACAGGGGAATGCTCTGCTAATTAACCATGATTATTCCACAGTGCTACTGAGTTATCCAGACACATGTAGGTATATTTAGAACTCTTGCTGGTCTATGGAAATGTATTTGTGGACACTTATCTGAACTGTGGTTCATTATTGTTGCGCTGTACTTAGGCAGCATCATTTAGCTTGGTATCTCACCAAACCACACAGTTGCTCTCTCTCTACTTTCTACGTTTTTAGCCATACCATCTGCCATCCTTGTGTCATTCAGCAATATTTCTGATAAAATCTCATCCACTACAACTGATTTTCACTGTGAATTTCACTGTGAAATGCAAGGTTCTCTTTCCAAACAACCGCCTCATCATAAAAGTTGTGGAAACTGTCTTACCTTTGGAACTAATTGAGATTTCAACTAATATGACCTCATTTGCAGCAGAGTAGAGTGGTGCTCTATAATAATCTAAGACGGTGGAGGGATCTCTCCAAAGGGAGGAATGACGAGCAAAAATATAACTGGAAGACCTCAATTTATTTATATTCCAGATGTGAGAGACTGTCACCATTTCTTGCTTTGCTTTAC